>NC_057799.1:161147562-161157318 GCF_018294505.1 Triticum aestivum | reverse complement strand
CCGCCGCCGCCGGCGCTGCCCCGCACCAACCGCCGCCCGCCGGCGCGCCTCCCCTCCTCCTCCGGCCGCAGCCCGAGGCCCCGCCGCCTCCTCCCTCCGCTGGAGCTCGGCGCTTCCTCCCTCTTCTCTCCCGCCGGCGAGCTCCGTGAGGATTCGGCCCCGATCCAGATCTGTACGAGCTCGTTGACTTTTCTCGATCTAAAAATTCTTCTAAGTATTTTTTTCTTCTACAACATATGCTCATGTTCCTCATTGCATAACTCGTTGCATGTAGCTTCGTTTCGCGCGCGCAATATATCAAATTGTTCGCCTCATGATGCTCTACATTTTGTTCAATTGCACCATGTTCATTAGAGGTCATCTTGATGCCCAAGTCTCTGTTGCAAGAGGGCTAGTTGCTGTTATCTGCTGGTTCTTAACAGAAGTTGGAGATTTGTCATTTTTGCATCATTTAATCTGTGGATCTTATGGGCATGAGCTCTACATGTGTTTTGTTGTATGCCATATCATCTTTCCAAGGGTGTATTCCATGTATTTTTGTGATCTCTGTGGTGAGTAGCACAATCATGCAAAGTAGGCTCCGTAATGTTTTTGATTTCAGAGACTTAGTGATTTCTCCAAGTCTTTGTCTGCTGTTATTTTGTTGCCATGTAAACTTGATGCTACAGTGAGATCCATGCATATTTTGGAGATGATCAGTAAGGATGTTTTGTAGCTATAGTTGTAATTGATCCATTCCTGACCTTTTTTGCAATTATGGAGTACCATAGCATGACTCAATCTTGCTCTACTTTTGCTATAAAATATTTCTGGCAGATTCTCAACATGATATGCAATATTGCCAAGCTTATTGTAGTTGATCCATACATGCTATGCTCTTTCTCTTGCCATGGATAGCTTCATAAATATGCTATCTTGCTGTAGGCATGCTTGTTTTGTCATGAATTGCGTTGTGGTGAGTTCATCAAGCTCACCAACATGCCTACATATTATCGTTTCTGCCATGCTCTGTTTTCTGCTATGTCTGAAACCTGATAACGAAACTTGCTATGTTCAGATGCTTGCCATCATATCTTCTGGTCCTTTTTGGCTTATGGTCAGTAAGGGACTTTTGTCATATGCATTTACTAGCATACTTCCATGTATTGTTTTGCTATGTTCAGTTCTTGTAGCATGTTGATGTCGTGCTCTGAACATTGCTACCTGATGCTGTTTTCTGCCATGTCCAGTTTTTCACCAAGTCTGTGAACCTGTTATCCTTTGCACTTTTGCCATGCTTGTTTGAGCTTGATATGTTGTGATCTAGCCGTAGCGCAGTGTTCATCTTTTGTCAAGCATCTCCTGTAGATTACTTGCATATGCTTTGTTGCTATGTTGGAGTGCTGTAGCATTGTTACTTATTGCATTTTAAGTGCTATCATGCTGTTTATTGCAGATTCATGTCATTCTTGTTTTGCTTGCCATTTGCAAACCGTGCATCCGTTTCCGGTGAACTTTATATCGATTTCGACCGAAATCATCTCAACTTTCCAGTGGCATGCTTGGTTTGCCAAGTTACTGCCTTGTTCATCATTTTCCTTCCGGAGCACGCATATGCATCGCATATCATATCTCGCATATCATACATGTTTTGCATCATGTTGTTTGTGCATTTCTCGTAATTGATTGTGGTTCCGTTGCTTGTGTTCTTGTCTTGGGTAGAGCCGGGAGACGAGTTCGTGAACGAGGAACCTATTGAGTACGCTTACGAGGATCAAGCTTTCGACAACTCTGAGAACCTTGTGGGCAAGATGACCACCCCTCGAAATCACTTCTATCTTTGCTTTGCTAGTTGTTCGCTCTATTGCCATGCTGCACTACCTATCACTTGCTATATCATGTCTCCCATTTTGCCATGTCAGCCTCTAACCATCCTTTCCTAGCAAACCGTTGTTTGGCTAAGTTACCGCTTTTGCTCAGCCCTTCTTATAGCGTTGCTAGTTGCAGGTGAAGTTGAAGTTTGTTCCATGTTGGAACATGGATATGTTGGGATATCACAATATCTTTTATTTAATTAATGCATCTATATATTTGGTAAAGGGTGGAAGGCTCGGCCTTATGCCTGGTGTTTTGTTCCACTCTTGCCGCCCTAGTTTCTGAGATACCGGGATTATGTTCCTTGAGTTTGCGTTCCTTACGCGGTCGGGTGATTTATGGGACCCCCTTGACAGTTCGCCTTGAATAAAACTCCTCCAGCAAGGCCCAACCTTGGTTTTACCATTTGCCACCTAAGCCTTTTTCCCCCGGGTTTTTTGCGAGCCCGAGAGTCATCTTTATTTTAAACCCCCGGACCAGAGTTCCTTCGAGTGCTGGCCCAAACTGGGTGATGTCCGGCGCCCCCTGGGCAACCAGGGTCTATGCCAACCCGACGTCTTGCCCATCCGGTGTGCCCTGAGAACGAGATATGTGCAGCTCCTATCGGGATTTGTCGGCACATTCGGGTGGCTTTGCTGGTCTTGTTTTACCATTGTCGAAATGTCTTGTAGACCGGGATTCCGAGGCTGATCGGGTCTTTCTGGGAGAAGGTTCATCCTTCGTTGACCATGAGAGCCTATGATGGGCTAAGTTGGGACACCCCTGCAGGGTATTATCTTTCGAAAGCCGTGCCCACGGTTATGAGGCAGATGGGAATTTGTTAATGTCCGGTTGTAGAGAACTTGTCACTTGACCCAATTAAAATGTATCAACTGCGTGTGTAGCCGTGATGGTCTCTTCTCGGCGGAGTCCGGGAAGTGAACACGGTTTGAGTTATGTATGACGTAAGTAGGAGTTCAGGATCACTTCTTGGTCATTGCTAGTTGACGACCGCTCCGTTGCTTCTCTTCTCGCTCTCTTTTGCGTAAGTTAGCCACCATATATGCTTATTGCCGCTGCACCTCCACCTCATTACACCATCCTTTCCTATAAGCTTAAATAGTCTTGATCTCGCGGGTGTGAGATTGCTGAGTCCCCGTGACTCACAGATTCTACCAAAACAGTTGCAGGTGCCGACGATGCCAGTGCAGATGATGGGGTCGATCTCAAGTGGGAGTTCGGCGAGGAACGTGGTCGTTACTATGTGTCTTTTCCTGATGATTAGTAGTGGAGCCCAGTTGGGACGATCGGGGATCTAGCATTTGGGGTTGTCTTATTTTCATCTGGGTTTTGACCGTAGTCGGTCTATATGTTTGTATTCTGGATGATGTATGAATTATATTTATGTATTGTGTGAAGTGGCGATTGTAAGCCAACTCTTTATCCCATTCTTGTTCATTACATGGGATTGTGTGAAGATGACCGTTCTTGCGACAAAACCACTATGCGGTTATGCCTCTAAGTCGTGCCTCGACACGTGGGAGATATAGCCGCATCATGGGCGTTACAAGTTGGTAATCAGAGCCATCCCCGACTTAGGAGCCCCCTGCTTGATCGACGCTGGCGTTGTTGAGTCTAGAACAAAAATGTTTTGAGTCTTAGGATTATATATATCGGAGAGTAGGATTCTTTTTACTCCTCAGTCCCTTCGTCGCTCTGGTGAGGTCTCCTGACGTAGAAGTTTTGACTCTTCTCTCCTCAAATTTCACTAAAAAAAAATTTTAGGATCACGCGGGTATCTTGGAATCGTTCCGATGGTTTTGTGACGAGAACATTGTTCTTGGTGCCTCCTGACATTTAGGGGTTGTGGCAGTGTCCCGAGGAGTTGAGCTCCGAGGTGTTGTCGTCACAATTTTATCGTTGCAGTTCTGGAATAGCTGAGTTTCGCCGACATCGAAATCTCTTTTATGCAGTTGTTGGTGAGATCACCTCGACGCCACCCAGTACTGGGGCGGGAGTTCGGGAGTATTGCCATAACTTGTCTAACGGATGTTTTTCGAAGGTCGAGGTAAACGATTTCCGAAGGTTTCTTGGTTATGTGTTGACGGATGGATACAGCTGGATCTAGGGATTGCTAGTTTGGGTGATATATTTTGTGTCCCCTGTATACCCAACACTAGATTGCATAACCAGAAAGTTTCGGGAGTTTATAAGTGGGAATTCTAGTAGCCTTAGGATATATTTCCGACAGACGCATGATATGAGATTGGGGTTCGACGTCTAGTGGTCCGCCTGTACACGGTTGATTTTACAGTGGTCTCGTAGTGTCTTAAAGAGTCCTTGGCTATGCCGACTCGGGGACGCTTCGTATGTCATGTGCACAACCTTGTACATGATGGTGCTGTACGATTGAGCCCGTGTGGGCCCCACCACAAAAACTTCGGACGAAACCTCTATCATATGTTTGTTCTGGCTTATTCTGCAAGCCAATACTTTGTTTTGTTTTGTATTGTGGTATTCGAGTTGCTTCGAAGTTATACGTTGATTCCATATCCTTTTTCAAGTGGCTTCTCAACTTATGGAAGTGTGATGATTTACTACGGAATTCATTCGTTCATCTTCGTTCGAATGTTTATTGTGAAGACTATATGTTGCAATTTCTATCCGTTGATTCTGCTTATCTATTTGTCTACCAAGATGCTAACGGATGTCACCCTCTTCAGGATGGCTCCGCCAACGCGTCAGAATCCGGATCGCAATGAAGGGAGTCAAGCGAACCCTCCGCCACCACCTCCACCTCCGGAGGCATGGCAAGCTATCATGGAAGCCACCAATGCCAATGCTCAGATGATTCTGCAACTCTTGCAAGAACGTACTCAAGGGCAAGGCAATCAAGGCAATCAAGGTCAAGGCAACAATCAGCTTCACTTTGCCACTCTCAACCAGTTTCTCGCAAATCAGCCCAAGTCTTTCAGCTACTGTGCCGAGGCCACGGATGCCGATGATTGGCTCGTGGACATGAACAAGCATTTTGAATGTAGCAATGTCAGGCCTGAGGACTATGTCAAGTTCGCTTCTTTCCAGCTCAAGGACCAAGCTGCTGACTGGTATCAACAATACAAAGATTCCAGAGGAGGTCGTGTGATCACTTGGACTGACTTCTGTCGGGACTTCAAAGCGCACCACATTCCACAAAGTGTTGTTGAGAGCAAGCGTGAGGAGTTCCGGAATCTCAAGCAAGGCAACATGTCTGTGTATCAATAGAACATTCAGTTTCAGAAACTTGCTCGCTTCGCTAAACAAGACGTTCCTGATGAAAAGAGCATGATCTATCACTTCAGAGGTGGCCTTAGAGAGGATCTGCAGTTAGCTCTTGTTCTTGTTGAGCCTACTCAGTTTGATCAATTCTATAACATGGCATTAAAGCAAGAGGCTGCTCAGCTCAAGTGTGAGGCTTCTAAGAAGAGAGTCAGAGACGCAGTTCAGTCTTCTTCTTCCTCACTTGTGACAGCTAAGCAACAGAAGTTCTGGTTGCCTCCTCCTCCTCCGTTTCGTCAGCCTCACCAGCAGAAGAACAAAGGTGGCCATGGTTCTTCCAACTCTTCCAACTCTGGCTATCAGAACAAGTCTCAGAATCAAGCTCCAAAGTCCAATGCTCCTTATCACCGTCCACTCTCAGAGGTGACTTGCAACAAATGTCAGCAGAAAGGTCACTATGCTAACAAGTGCTTCAACCAAAGGCGTCTGCCTCCTCCTCCTCCTGTCAGATCTTCCAGCAATGCAGTGGTCAAGCATAATCCAAAGTCTGCAAATGTGAACATGATGAATGCAGCTCAAGCGGAGGAATCTACTGATGTGATAATGGGTAATCTTCCTGTTAATGATATTCCTGAAAAAGTTCTTTTTGATACTGGTGCATCTATTTCTTTCATATCAAGACCTTTTGCATCCATGAACAGTTTGCATACTATTGATCCGCCGAAGCCGATAGCGGTTTCCTCTCCGGGATTATTCATGAATACCAAAATGATGGCTCCCGATGTTTCTATCAAGATGGGCAATTATAAATTTCCGTCTTCTCCAATGGTTCTTGGTGACTCGGATATTGATCTAATTCTTGGGATGGACTGGCTTTCTAAGCACAAGGCTCAACTTGATTGTGCTGCCAGGGAAATTCTATTGACACACTCTTCTGAGGATGTGATTATTTATGCCGCTCGTGATGAAACCATTCGGTTATTTTCTCTCAACGAGAAGGGCGAATTGAATGCCATCTCGCAAATTCCAGTCGTTTGTGAGTATCAAGATGTCTTTCCAGAAGAGCTTCCGGGTATGCCTCCTCATCGGCCAGTTGAGTTCGTTATCGAACTAGAGCCTGGCACGGAACCCGTTTGCAAGCGTCCATACAAGCTTGGACCCAACGAGCTGAAGGAATTGAAGAAACAGCTCGATGAACAAGAGCGTCTGGGTTTGATCAGACCGAGTTCTTCTCCATGGGGTTGTGGTGTTCTTTTTGTCAAGAAGAAGGATGGCACGGACCGACTTTGTGTCGACTACCGTCCATTGAACAAGAAGACAATCAAGAACAAGTACCCACTTCCCAACATCAATGAGCTATTTGAGCAACTCAAGGGTGCTAAAGTATTCTCCAAGCTTGACCTTTGTATGGGTTATCATCAGATTCGCATTCGTGAAGAAGATATTCCCAAGACAGCATTCAGAACAAGCTTTGGTTCTTATGAATATACTGTCGTGTCTTTCGGCCTTGTCAATGCTCCTCCAGTTTTCTCTCGGATGATGAATTTCATCTTCAACCCCTATACCAATGAATTCGTCCTGGTGTATCTCGATGATATCTTGGTCTTCTCCAAGAATAAGAAGGATCATGCCAAACATTTGCGATTGGTGCTCGACAAGCTCAGAGAGTATCAATTCTATGCGAAGTTCTCTAAATGTGAGTTTTGGCTTGATGAAGTTCTTTTCCTTGGTCACATCATCTCTGCCAAGGGCATCGTTGTTAATCCCGAGAAGGTGTCCGCAATTGTGAATTGGGAACCTCCTCAGAATGTCAAGCAGCTCCGCAGTTTTCTTGGTCTTGCAAGCTATTGCCGAAGATTCGTTGAGAATTTCTCCAAGATTGCAAAGCCTCTTTCCAACCTCCTCCAGAAGCATGTGAAGTATGTTTGGTCTCCTGAGTGTGATGTTGCTTTCAACACTCTCAAAGAGAAACTAGTCACAGCTCCTGTCTTGACTCCTCCTGATGAATACAAGCCGTTTGAAGTTTTTTGTGATGCTTCTCTCCAAGGTCTCGGTGCTGTGTTAATGCAAGAGAAGAAAGTTGTGGCCTATACCTCTCGTCAGTTGAAGCCCAATGAGAAGAACTACCCCACTCACGATCTTGAGTTGGCGGCAGTTGTCCATGCATTAATAACGTGGAGACATCTCTTGTTGGGAAGACAAGTGGACATTTTCACCGATCACAAGAGTCTCAAGTACATCTTCACTCAGCCCAACCTCAACCTCAGGCAGACTCGATGGGTCGAAATGATTCAAGAGTACAATCCGAGTATCGAATATACTCCAGGCAAAGCAAATGTCATTGCAGATGCTTTAAGCAGGAAGGCTTATTGCAACAGCTTAATCCTCAAGCCTTTCCAACCGGATCTTTGTGAAGCTTTCCGCAAGCTGAATCTCCAAGTTGTTCCTCAAGGCTTTCTTGCCAACCTCATATTCTCCCCTACTTTGGAAGATCAAATCCGTGAGGCACAACTCCTTGATGCCATGGTGAAGAAGGTGAAACGTGGTATCGATAAGGGCCTTTCCAAATACAAGTGCTATCGCGTTGATGACAGAGACACTTTATTCTTCGAGGACCAGATTGTGGTTCCTAAAGGTGATCTAAGGAAAGTCATTATGAATGAGGCGCACAATTCTCTCCTATCCATTCATCCTGGAAGTACGAAGATGTATCATGACCTCAAGCAGTCGTATTGGTGGACTCGAATGAAGCGAGAAATTGCTCAATTCGTGAATGAATGTGATGTCTGTCAAAGAGTGAAAGCGGAACACCAACGACTAGCTGGTCTCCTCCAACCTCTTGCTATCCCAGAATGGAAGTTTGATCATATCGAAATGGACTTCGTGACTAGTTTTCCAAAGTCCAAGCGTGGAAATGATGCGATCTTCGTTGTCATCGACAAGCTTTCTAAAGTGGCTCATTTCCTTCCAATCAAAGAATCCATCACAGCAGCTCAGTTGGCAGAGCTATACACCTCCAGAATTGTCTCTTTGCACGGCATTCCGCAATTGATTTCTTCAGATCGTGGAAGCATCTTCACCTCCAAGTTCTGGGACTCCTTCCAGAAGGCCATGGGCACAAATATTCGCTTCAGCACAGCTTTCCATCCTCAAACTAGTGGCCAAGTCGAGCGAGTCAATCAAATTCTTGAAGATATGCTCAGGGCTTGTGTCATTTCGTTTGGCATGAAATGGGAAGATTATCTTCCATATGCTCAATTCTCCTACAATAATAGCTTCCAAGCGAGTTCGGGCAAGGCCCCATTCGAGATTCTCTATGGAAGAAAGTGCCGTACTCCTCTCAATTGGTCAGAGACTGGTGAACGCCAACTTCTTGGCAATGACTTAATCACTGAAGCTGAAGAAATGTGTAAAGTCATCCGTGATAATCTCAAAGCCGCGCAATCGCGCCAGAAGAGTTACTATGATAGTAATCGTGATTTGGCTTTCGAGATCGGAGACCATGTCTACCTCCGCGTCTCTCTAATGAAAGGCACTCGTCGATTCGGTATCAAAGGGAAGCTTGCCCCTAGATACGTGGGTCCTTTCAAGATCGTTGGCAAAATAGGCGACCTCGCCTATCAACTTGAGCTTCCTTCCAACTTCGCGAACGTGCACGATGTGTTCCACGTGTCACAGCTCCGCAAGTGCTTCAAGACGCCTGAGCGCACTATCAACTTCGAAGAGATTGACCTCCAAGAAGATCTGTCTTATCATGAGCACCCCGTTGCTATTCTTGAAGAAACTGAGCGCAAGACTCGCAACAAGTCAATCAATGAAAGTGAAGTGGTCGCACCATTCCGACCGGGAAGCCACCTGGGAACGCGAGGACCATCTCCGTTCCGAATATCCGGAGTTCTTTCAGTCCTAGATCTCGGGACGAGATCCTCTCGTAGTGGTGGAGTGTTGTAACACCCCGCATGTAACTTGCCATATTTGTAACTCCGACTCTTACCATTTCCGGCTATGTGTTATGATATTCCCTCCGTGGTCGGGTTTTGTCTTTCGTTTTGCATTTTGTCATGTCATGCATTTTCATATCATGTCATCATGTGCATTGCATTTGCATAC
The DNA here is from genome assembly GCF_018294505.1 of Triticum aestivum. Lineage (NCBI taxonomy): Eukaryota > Viridiplantae > Streptophyta > Magnoliopsida > Poales > Poaceae > Triticum > Triticum aestivum. The sequence goes on along the minus strand of NC_057799.1, from coordinate 161,148,117 downwards.
GTGTTCGTCTCATGCATCCGAGCATTTTCCCCGTTGTCCGTTTTGCAATCCGACGCTCCTATCTCCTCCGGTGCACCCCTCTTGTTTTCTTTCGTGTGCAGGTGTCAAACATTCTCGGAATGGACCGAGGCTTGTCAAGTGGCCTTATTATACCACCCAGAGACCACCGGTCAAGTTTCGTTCCATTTGGAGGTCGTTTGGTACTCCAACGGTTAACCGGGCATCCGCAAAGTTCATTTGTGTGTCCAGAAAAACCCCCCTAAAAACCAGCCCAAAACCCACCAAACTCTCTTCCATGCTCTAGATCGTTCGATCACGATCGTGTGGGCGAAAACCGCACCTCATTTGGAGCCTCCTAGCTCCCTCTACCTATTAATATGTGAGACCTCCGAGATTTTCGCGCAGTCCAACCCTAGCTCCGTTCCCTCTCCGCCGCCGGACACGTCCGGACCGGACCGGACGCGTCCGCCGCCGCGCCCCGACGAATCCGGAGCTGACACGTCAGCGCTCCGGCCTCCCACCGCCGCCGGCCCGGCGAGCCCGAGGAGGACCCGC
>NC_057799.1:161118352-161147082 GCF_018294505.1 Triticum aestivum | reverse complement strand
CACCGACCGCCGCCCGCCGGCGCGCCTCCCCTCCTCCTCCGGCCGCAGCCCGAGGCCCCGCCGCCTCCTCCCTCCGCCGGATCTCGGCGCTTCCTCCCTCTTCTCTCCCGCCGGCGAGCTCCCTGAGGATTCGGCCCCAATCCAGATCTGTACGAGCTCGTTGACTTCTCTCGATCTAAAAATTCTTCTAAGTATTTTTTTCTTTTACAGCATATGCTCATGTTCCTCATTGCATAACTCGTTGCATGTAGCTTCGTTTCGCGCGCGTAATATGTCAAATTATTCATATCGTGATGCTCTACATTTTGTTCAATGGCACCATGTTCATTAGAGGTCATCTTGATGCCCAAGTCTCTATTGCAAGAGGGCTAGTTGCTGTTATCTGCTGGTTCTTAACAGAACTTGGAGATTTGTCATTTTTGCATCATTTAATATGTGCATCTTATGGCCATGAGCTCTACATTTGTTTTGTTGTATGCCATGCCATATTTCCAAGGGTGTATGCCATGTATTTTTGTGATCTCTGTGGTGACTAGCACAATCATGCAAAGTAGGCTCCGTAATGTTTTTGATTTCAGAGACTTAGTGATTTCTCCAAGTCTTTGTCTGCTGTTATTTTGTTGCCATGTAAACTTGATGCTACAGTGAGATCCATGCATATTTTGGAGATGATCAGTAAGGATGTTTTGTAGATATAGTTGTAATTGATCCATTCCTGACCTTTTTTGCAATTATGGAGTACCATAGCATGACTCAATATTGCTCTACCTTTGCTATAAAGTATTTCTGGCAGATTCTCAACATGATATGCAATATTGCCAAGCTTATTGTAGTTGATCCATACATGCTATGCTCTTGCTCTTAACATGGATAGCTTCATAAACATGCCATATTGCTGTAGGCATGCTTGTTTTGTCATGAATTGCTTTGTGGTGAGTGCATCAAGCTCACCAACATGCCTACATATTATCGTTTCTGCCATGCTCTGTTTTCTGCTAAGTCTGAAACCTGATAACGAAACTTGCTATGTTCACATGCTTGCCATCATATCTTCTGGTCCTTTTTGGCTTATGGTCAGTAAGGGACTTTTGTCATATGCATTTACTAGCATACTGCCATGTCTTGTTTTGCTATGTTAAGTTCTTGTAGCATATTGATGTCGTGCTCTGAACATTGCTACCTGATGCTGTTTTCTGTCGTGTCCAGTTTTTCACTAAGTCTGTGAACCTGTTATCTTTTGCACTTTTGCCATGCTTGTTTGAGCTTGATATGTTGTGATCTAGCCGTAGCGCAGTGTTCATCTTTTGTCAAGAATCTCCTGTAGATTACTGTCATATGCTTTGTTGCTATGTTGGAGTGCTGTAGCATTGTTACTTATTGCATTTTATGTGCTATCATGCTGTTTATCGCAGATTCATGTCATTCTTGTTTTGCTTGGCATTTGCAAACCGTGCATCCGTTTCCGGTGAACTTTATATCGATTTCGACCGAAATCATCTCAACTTTCCAGTGGCATGCTTGGTTTGCCAAGTTACTGCCTTGTTCATCATTTTCCTTCCGGAGCACGCATATGCATCGCATATCATATCTCGCATATCATACATGTTTTGCATCATGTTGTTTGTGCATTTCTCGTAATTGATTGTGGTTCCGTTGCTTGTGTTCTTGTCTTGGGTAGAGCCGGGAGACGAGTTCGTGAACGAGGAACCTATTGAGTACGCTTACGAGGATCAAGCTTTCGACAACTCTGAGAACCTTGTGGGCAAGATGACCACCCCTCGAAATCACTTCTATCTTTGCTTTGCTAGTTGTTCGCTCTATTGCCATGCTGCACTACCTATCACTTGCTATATCATGTCTCCCATTTTGCCATGTCAGCCTCTAACCATCCTTTCCTAGCAAACCGTTGTTTGGCTAAGTTACCGCTTTTGCTCAGCCCTTCTTATAGCGTTGCTAGTTGCAGGTGAAGTTGAAGTTTGTTCCATGTTGGAACATGGATATGTTGGGATATCACAATATCTTTTATTTAATTAATGCATCTATATATTTGGTAAAGGGTGGAAGGCTCGGCCTTATGCCTGGTGTTTTGTTCCACTCTTGCCGCCCTAGTTTCTGAGATACCGGGATTATGTTCCTTGAGTTTGCGTTCCTTACGCGGTCGGGTGATTTATGGGACCCCCTTGACAGTTCGCCTTGAATAAAACTCCTCCAGCAAGGCCCAACCTTGGTTTTACCATTTGCCACCTAAGCCTTTTTCCCTCGGGTTTTTGCGAGCCCGAGGGTCATCTTTATTTTAAACCCCCGGACCAGTGTTCCTTCGAGTGCTGGCCCAAACTGGGCGATGTCTGGCGCCCCCTGGGCAACCAGGGTCTATGCCAACCCGACGTCTTGCCCATCCGGTGTGCCCTGAGAACGAGATATGTGCAGCTCCTATCGGGATTTGTCGGCACATTCGAGTGGCTTTGCTGGTCTTGTTTTACCATTGTCGAAATGTCTTGTAGACCGGGATTCCGAGACTGATCGGGTCTTTCTGGGAGAAGGTTCATCCTTCGTTGACCGTGAGAGCTTATGATGGGCTAAGTTGGGACACCCCTGCAGGGTATTATCTTTCGAAAGCCGTGCCCGCGGTTATGAGGCAGATGGGAATTTGTTAATGTCCGGTTGTAGAGAACTTGTCACTTGACGCAATTAAAATGCATCAACTACGTGTGTAGCCGTGATGGTCTCTTCTCGGCGGAGTCTGGGAAGTGAACACGGTTTGAGTTATGTATGACGTAAGTAGGAGTTCAGGATCACTTCTTGGTCATTGCTAGTTGACGACCGCTCCGTTGCTTCTCTTCTCACTCTCTTTTGCGTAAGTTAGCCACCATATATGCTTATTGCCGCTGCAGCTCCACCTCATTACACCATCCTTTCCTATAAGCTTAAATAGTCTTGATCTCGCGGGTGTGAGATTGCTGAGTCCCCGTGACTCACAGATTCTACCAAAACAGTTGCAGGTGCCGACGATGCCAGTGCAGATGATGGGGTCGATCTCAAGTGGGAGTTCGACGAGGAACGTGGTCGTTACTATGTGTCTTTTCCTGATGATCAGTAGTGGAGCCCAGTTGGGACGATTGGGGTTCGACGTCTAGTGGTCCGCCTGTACACGGTTGATTTTACAGTGGTCTCGTAGGGTCTTAAAGAGTCCTTGGCTATGCCGACTCGGGGACGCTTCGTATGTCATGTGCACAGCCTTGTACATGATGGTGCTGTACGATTGAGCCCGTGTGGGGCCCACCACGAAAACTTCAGACGAAACCTCTATCATATGTTTGTTCTGGCTTATTCTGCAAGCCAATACTTTTTTTGTTTTGTATTGTGGTATTCGAGTTGCTTCGAAGTCATAGTCATAGTCAAGTAAGCAATGAAGTGAAAGCACGAAGACTATCAACAGCTAGGTAGTATGGATCAGGATGGAAGACATTATGAAGCCAAACGGTAAATAGTCTTCACTCAGTGAAGTCAATCATATCAGACAAGCAGGCAATGACTTCACGAAGACAAACTGTAAAGTAGGGAAGTGAAGGTTAGAACCAGTTGCTTGGTGAAGACAAGGATTTGGTAGACCAGTTCCAATTGTTGTTACAACTGTACGTCTGGTTAGGGAGGCTGAGATTTAACTCCGAAGACCGCGTCTTCACCTTATTCCCCTTGAGCTAAGGACACCCAGTCCTTGCCCAATCACTCTGGTAAGTCTTCAAGGTAGACTTCCAAACCTTCACAGACTTCTTTCACTGGCAATCCACAATGGCTCTTGGATGCTCAAAACGCGACGCCTAACTGGCTGGAGGATTCACAGTCCTCAAGTGTAATAAGTCTTCAGGTCACGCGGACAGAAAGACTTCAGTGATGCCTAACACTCTTTGGCTCTGGGTGTTTTGGGCTTTGTCCTCACAAGGATCTCTTTCTCAAATGCTTCGGAGGTGGGTTGCTCTCAAACGACAAAAGCCGTGCACTAACTCTGAGCAGCCACCAATTTATGGTGTAGGGGGAGCTATGTATAGCCTGGAGGCAACCCGACCAGATTTGTCCGAAATGACCGTCGGTCACTAAGGAACCTACATGTGTCCAACGGTCGGATTTCAAACACACGCGACAGCTTGACTTGGGCTACAAGTAAAGCTGACTCATTGAGCTCTGGATAAGATTTTCTCTCATTGTCTTCGCTCGAAGACATAGGATTTGGTTGAGCATCACTTCAGTCACTCTGACTTTGTTCACTTGGACCCCACTTAATAGTACGGTGGTTCCTATGACTCAACAAAGAAGAAAAGGAAACTATGAAACAACTATGTCTTCGCACTCCATAGTCTTCACATGAATGTCTTCTCATGTCATAATCTTCATCGTGAATGTCTTCACGAACCACCATTGTCTTCAATGTCTTCACACATTTTTAGGGGCCATCTCTGGTAGGTAAACCGAATTAATGAGGGACTACTACCTGTGTTATCCTGCAATTCTCACAAACACATTAGTCCCTCAACCAAGTTTGTCGTCAATACTCCAAAACCAACTAGGGGTGGCACTAGAAGCACTTACAATCTCCCCCTTTTTGGTGATTGATGACAAACCGGTTGAAGTTTTCAATGGGCATAAAAGTTTGTGAGAGTTAAGGATTAAGGCATTGTCTTCATAAGTTGCAAAAGCCTCCCCCTGAAGATGTGCATATAAGTAGTTTGCTTTTGAATGCAAATGCACATGGCAGGTTTTACTTTGTGGAGATCCTCTTCAACTTACGAAGACAATTCATCATGCATGTATAAGAATAACGAAGATAATGACATGCACAATGAAAAATGGGCGTCTGCAGAATGAGTTCATGCGGAATTTATCATCGCATCACAAAGTAGCAGCAAAACGCAGCAGACGACCATCAAATTTAAGTGTTACAACTCAAAAGCCAAATTGTTTCAAAACGAGAGTTGTAAGAACTTAGCAAAAATAATGCAACCACCAATATGGACCCGCTTGAAGACTATCAATCCCAAATGCTTCTCCCCCTTTTGTCAGTAATGACCAAAAAGGTTTGAAGACATAGATGATCTACTCGTTCCCAGCTGAAGTAGAAGATGGAGCAGGGTCGTCGTTGGAGTTTGGTGGTGTAGACGGGCCTGACGCAGTATCGTGATGCAGTGCAGCCAAGGTTGGTGAAGTGGTGTCGTCTTCTTCATCGACGGCTCTCGCAACAACAGTTGCAGCCGAAGATGAATGCTCAGAATCTTCAATGGAGGGAGTGCGACGCCAGCTTGCATTTTGAGGAGGCCTGGAGTTAAACTTGAAGTGCTCTGTGAAGCCATCTGCACGCAGATCATCTTCAGAACATAGTAGTGTGAGGCTCTGCCAGGACCGCCAGCAGGCTTCATGTGCAACGAATGTGTTCTTGGTGGCCAAGTTTCTGGTGCGATTAACATCCACCAAGAGACTCTGCATTTGACGCTTCAGCCAGTCATGATGCTTATCCTGCTTTTGATGCAATGCCACCGGAAGCTCTCAGTCATTGAGTACACGAGGACACTTCTGAGGCCTTTGAGCAATTGTGCTTGCAGTGGCTTCAGTGTTGGCTTGGTGCGGAAAGCGCATGTTGCCAGCCGGAGGATATGCAGGAGTTGCAGCATTGGGCACAAAAATTCCTTCAATTGGCTGCGTGAAGCTGTGAAATTCAGCATTTTAAAGGTGGAGTGGCTTTTTTGGAGGCTCGGGGTAGATGGCTTCAATAGACATATCAACTTCAGGCAGAAAAACAATATGGTTGCACACTGAGGGTTGATAGTCAATGGTGGAATGAAGCTTAATCAAGCGCATCACCCATGGTGCATAGAACTTCAGGCCAAACAGATCAATCCCAGAAGCAGCAAGTTGTCTGATGACGAAATCCTGGGTGTTGAACCTGATGCCATTGATGATATAGAATACCAAAGTCTTCATGGCGCCTTCAAGTTTAGCTTCAGAAGAATTTCCCTTGATAGTCCAGAGAGTACGCCTCAGAATGTGGTATACTGTGTGTGGCAAGTACTCTAGATCCTTGACAAAGAACTCCTTTGGGTATTCAGCATCTTGTGGCAATGGCTTCATCATGCTAAGCATTTGGCTCATATTTGGCTCGGGCTTCTGAAAAATGCTCTGGAGCCCATTCCTATGAAGCTGATAACCAGGTTCATATAACTCACCTAGAGTGGGCAGGGAAGTAAGCTCGATGATGTCTTGAGCTTTGGCTTCGTGATGTACATCACTTGTCATCCACTCAAGGATCCAAGTCTTCGGATACTTGTTGTAACCCCGAATATGGAGAGTAGCATAGAACTGCAGTAGAACCCTTCATTCCAGTGTTCCTTGTCAGTCACAAAGGGAACAAGACCAACATCCCGAAAGCAGTCAAGAGCCTCTTCAAGACATGGTAGCCCTGTTGGGGAACGTAGTAATTTCAAAAAAAATCCTACGCACACGCAGGATCATGGTGATGCATAGCAATGAGAGGGGAGAGTATGTCCACGTACCCTCGTAGACCAAAAGCGGAAGCGTTAGCACAACGCGGTTGATGTAGTCGTACATCTTCATGATCCGACCGATCCAAGTACCGAACACACAGCACCTCCGAGTTCAGCACACGTTCAACTCGATGATGTCCCGCGAGCTCCGATCCAGCAAAGCTTTGCAGGAGAGTTTTGTCAGCACGACGGTGTGATGACGGTGATGATGATGCTACCGACGTAGGGCTTCGCCTAAGCACCGCTACGATATGATCGAGGTGGATTATAGTGGAGGGGGGCACCGCACACGGTTGGGAGAGATCAACAGATCAACTTGTGTGTCTATGGGGTGCCCCCCTGCCCCTGTATATAAAGGAGCTAGGGGGAGGCGGCCGGCCAGGAGGAGGGCGCGCCAAGGGGGGAGTCCTACTCCCACCGGGAGTAGGACTCCCTCTTTTCCTAGTTGGAGTAGGAGGGGAGAAGGAAGGGAGAGAGGAAGAGAAGGAAAGGGGGGCGCCGCCCCCCTCCTTGTCCAATTCGGACTAGAGGGGGGGCGCGGCTGCCCTTGGCCGCCCCTCCTCTTCTCCCACTAGGGCCCATGAGGCCCAATTAACTCCCCCGGGGGTTCCGGTAACCCCCCGGTACTCCGGTATATGTCCGAAACCTTCCGGAACCTTTCCGGTGTCCGAACATAGTCGTCCAATATATCGATCTTTACGTCTCGACCATTTCGAGACTCCTCGTCATGTCCGTGATCATATCCGGGACTCCGAACTACCTTCGGTACATCAAAACACAAAAACTCATAATACCGATCGTCACCGAACTTTAAGCGTGCGGACCCTACGGGTTCGAGAACTATGTAGACATGACCGAGACACGTCTCCGGTCAATAACCAATAGCGGAACCTGGATGCTCATATTGGCTCCCACATATTCTACGAAGATCTTTATCGGCCAAACTACATAACAACATACGGGGTTCCCTTTGTCATCGGTATGTTCCTTGCCCAAGATTCGATCGTCGGTATCTTAATACCTAGTTCAATCTCGTTACCGGCAAGTCTCTTTACTCGTTCCGTAAAATATCATTCCGCAACTAACTCATTAGTTACAATGCTTGCAAGGCTTATACTGACGTGCATTACCGAGAGGGCCCAGAGATACCTCTTCGACAATCGGAGTGACAAATCCTATTCTTGATCTATGCCAACCCCACGAACACCATCGAAGACACCTATAGAGCACCTTTATAATCACCCAGTTACGTTGTGACGTTTGGTAGCATACAAAGTGTTCCTCTGGTAAACGGGAGTTGCATAATCTCATAGTCATAGGAACATGTATAAGTCATGAAGAAAGCAATAGCAACATACTAAGCGATCAAGTGCTAAGCTAACGGAATGGGTCAAGTCAATCACATCATTCTCCTAATGATGTGATCCCGTTAATCAAATGACAACTCATGTGTATGGTTAGGAAACACAACCATCTTTAATTAACGAGCTAGTCAAGTAGAGGCATCCTAGTGACACTCTGTTTGTCTATGTATTCACACATGTACTAAGTTTCCGGTTAATACAATTCCAGCATGAATAATAAGCATTTATCATGATATGAGGAAATAAATAATAACTTTATTATTGCCTCTAGGTCATATTTCCTTCAGTCTCCCACTTGCACTAGAGTCAATAATCTAGATTACACAGTAATGATTCTAACACCCATGGAGCCTTGGTGCTGATAATGTTTTGCTCGTGGAAGAGGCTTAGTCAACGGGTCTGCAACATTCAGATCTGTATGTATCTTGCAAATCTCTATGTCTCCCATCTGGACTTGATCCCGGATGGAGTTGAAGCGTCTCTTGATGTGCTCGGTTCTCTTGTGAAATTTGGATTCCTTTGCCAAGGCAATTGCACCAGTATTGTCACAAAAGATTTTCATTGGACCCGATGCACTAGGTATAACACCTAGATCGGATATGAACTCCTTCATCCAGACTGCTTCATTTGCTGCTTCTGAAGCAGCAATGTACTCCGCTTCAGACGTAGATCCCGCCACGACGCTTTGTTTAAAATTGCTCCAACTGACAGCTCCACCGTTCAATATAAACACGTATCCGGTTTGCGATTTAGAATCATCCGGATCAGTGTCAAAGCTTGCATCAACATAACCGTTTACGATGAGCTCTTTGTCACCTCCATAAACGAGAAACATATCCTTAGTCCTTTTCAAGTATTTCAGGATGTTCTTGACCGCTGTCCAGTGATCCACTCCTGGATTACTTTGGTACCGCCCTGCTAAACTAATAGCAAGGCACACATCAGGTCTGGTACACAGCATTGGATACTTGATAGAGCCTATGGCTGAAGCATAGGGAACATCTTTCATTTTCTCTCTATCTTCTGCAGTGGTCGGGCATTGAGTCTTACTCAACTTCACACCTTGTAACACAGGTAAGAACCCTTTCTTTGCCTAATCCATTTTGAACTTCTTCAAAACTTTGTCAAGGTATGTGCTTTGTGAAAGTCCAATTAAGCGTCTTGATCTATCTCTATAGATCTTGATGCCCAACATGTAAGCAGCTTCACCGAGGTCCTTCATTGAAAAACTCTTATTCAAGTATCCTTTTATGCTATCCAGAAATTCTATATCATTTCCAATCAACAATATGTCATCCACATATAAGATTAGAAATGCTACAGAGCTCCCACTCACTATCTTGTAAATACAGGCTTCTCCAAAAGTCTGTATAAAACCATATGCTTTGATCACACTATCAAAACATTTATTCCAACTCCGAGAGGCTTGCACCAGTCCATAAAATGGATTGCTGGAGCTTGCACACTTTGTTAGCACCTTTTGGATCGATAAAACCTTCCGTTTGCATCATATACAACTCTTCTTCCAGAAATCCATTCAGGAATGCAGTATTTACATCCATTTGCCAAATTTTATAAGCATAAAATGCGGCAATTGCTAACATGATTCGGACGGACTTAAGCATCGCTAGGGGTGAGAAGGTCTCATCGTAGTCAACTCCTTGAACTTGTCGAAAACCTTTCACAACAAGTCGAGCTTTGTAGACAGTAACATTACCGTCAGCGTCAGTCTTCTTCTTGAAGATCCATTTATTCTCGATGGCTTGTCGATCATCAGACAAGTCAACCAAAGTCCACACTTTGTTCTCATACATGGATCCTATCTCGGATTTCATGGCCTCAAGGCATTTTGCGGAATCTGGGCTCATAATCGCTTCCTCATAGTTCGTAGGTTCGTCATGGTCTAGTAACATGACCTCCAGAACAGGATTACCATACCACTCTGGTGCGGATCTTACTCTGGTTGACCTACGAGGTTCGGTAGTAACTTGATCTGAAGTTTCATGATCATCATCATTAGCTTCCTCACTAATTGGAGTAGATGTCACAGGAACCGTTTTCTGTGATGAACTACTTTCCAATAAGGGAGCAGGTACAGTTACCTCATCAAGTTCTACTTTCCTCCCACTCACTTCTTTCGAGAGAAACTCCTTCTCTAGAAAGGATCCATTCTTAGCAACAAAAGTCTTGCCTTCAGATCTGTGATAGAAGGTGTACCCAACTGTTTCTTTTGGGTATCCTATGAAGACACATTTCTCCGACTTGGGTTCGAGCTTATCAGGTTGAAGCTTTTTCACATAAGCATCGCAGCCCCAAACTTTAAGAAACGACAACTTTGGTTTCTTGCCAAACCACAGTTCATAAGGAGTCATCTCAACAAATTTAGATGGTGCCCTATTTAACGTGAATGCAGCCGTCTCTAAAGCATAACCCCAAAACGATAGCGGTAAATCAGTAAGAGACATCATAGATCGCACCATATCTAGTAAAGTACGATTACGACATTCGGACACACCATTACGCTGTGGTGTTCTGTGTGGCGTGAGTTGCGAAACTATTCCGCATTGTTTCAAATGTAGACCAAACTTGTAACTCAAATATTCTCCTCCATGATCAGATCGTAGAAACTTTATTTTCTTGTTACGATGATTTTCTACTTCACTCTAAAATTCTTTGAACTTTTCAAACGTTTTAGACTTATGTTTCATTAAGTAGATATACCCATATCTGCTCAAATCATCTGTGAAGGTGAGAAAATAACGATACTCGCCGCGAGCCTCAATATTCATCGGACCACATACATCAGTATGTATGATTTCCAACAAATCTGTTGCTCGCTCCATTGTTCCGGAGAACGACGTTTTAGTCATCTTGCCCATGAGGCATGGTTCGCAAGTACCAAGTGATTCATAATCAAGTGATTCCAAAAGTCCATCGGTATGGAGTTTCTTCTTGCGCTTTACACCAATATGACCCAAACGGCTGTGCCACAAATAAGTTGCACTATCATTATCAACTCTACATCTTTTGGCTTCAACCTTATGAATATGTGTATCACTACTATCGAGATTTAACACAAATAGACCACTCTTCAAGGGTGCATGACCATAAAAGATATTACTCATATAAATAGAACAACCATTATTCTCAGTTTTAAATGAATAACTGTCTCGCATCAAACAAGATCCAGATATAATGTTCATGCTCAACGCTGGCACCAAATAACAATTATTTAGGTCTAAAACTAATCCCGAAGGTAGATGTAGAGGTAGCGTGCCGACGGCGATCACATCAACTTTGGAACCATTTCCCACGCGCATCGTCACCTCGTCCTTAGCCAGTCTTCGCTTAATCTGTAGTCCCTGTTTCGAGTTGCAAATATTAGCAACAGAACTAGTATCAAATACCCAGGTGCTACTGCGAGCTCTAGTAAGGTACACATCAATAACATGTATATCACATATACCTTTGTTCACCTTGCCATCCTTCTTATCCGCCAAATACTTGGGGCAGTTCCGCTTCCAGTGACCAGTCTGTTTGCAGTAGAAGCACTTAGTCTCAGGCTTAGGTCCAGACTTGGGTTTCTTCTCTTGAGCAGCAACTTGTTTGCTGTTCTTCTTGAAGTTCCCCTTCTTCTTCCCTTTGCCCTTTTTCTTGAAACTGGTGGTCTTGTTGACCATCAACACTTGATGCTCCTTCTTGATTTCTACCTCCGCAGCTTTTAGCATTGCGAAGAGCTCGGGAATTGTCTTATCCATCCCTTGCATATTATAGTTCATCACGATGCTCTTGTAGCTTGGTGGCAGTGATTGAAAAATTCTGTCAATAACACTATCATCCGGAAGATTAACTCCTAGTTGAATCAAGTGATTCTTATACCCAGACATTCTGAGTATATGCTCACTGACAGAACTGTTCTCCTCCATCTTGCAGCTGTAGAACTTATTGGAGACTTCATATCTCTCAATCCGGGCATTTGCTTGAAATATTAACTTCAACTCCTGGAACATCTCATATGCACCATGACGTTCAAAATGTCGTTGAAGTCCCGGTTCTAAGCCGTAAAGCATGGCACACTGGACTATCGAGTAGTCATCAGCTTTGCTCTGCCAGACGTTCATAACATCTGGTGTTGCTCCTGCAGCAAGTTTGGCACCTAGCGGTGCTTCCAGGACGTAATTCTTCTGTGCAGCAATGAGGATAATCCTCAAGTTACGGACCCAGTCCGTGTAATTGCTACCATCATCTTTCAACTTTGCTTTCCCAAGGAACGCATTAAAATTCAGCGGAACAATAACACGGGCCATCTATCTACAACAACATAGACAAGCAAAATACTATCAGGTACTAAGTTCATGATAAATTTAAGTGCAATTAATCATATTACTTAAGAACTCCCACTTAGATAGACATCCCTCTAATCATCTAAGTGATCACGTGATCCAAATCAACTAAACCATAACTGATCATCACGTGAAATGGAGTAGTTTTCAATGATGAACATCACTATGTTGATCATATCTACTATATGATTCACACTCGACCTTTCGGTCTCAGTGTTCCGAGGCCATATCTGCATATGCTAGGCTCATCAATTTTAACCCGAGTATTCTGCGTGTGCAAAACTGGCTTGCACCCGTTGTAGATGAACTTTGAGCTTATCACACCCGATCATCACGTGGTGTCTCGGCACGACGAACTTGGGCAACGGTGCATACTCAGGGAGAACACTTTACCTTGAAATTTAGTGAGAGATCATCTTATAACGCTACCGTCAATCAAAGCAAAATAAGATGCACAAAGGATAAACATCACATGCAATCAATATAAGTGATATGATATGGCCATCATCATCTTGTGCTTGTGATCTCCATCTCCGAAGCACCGTCATGATCACCATCGTCACCGGCACGACACCTTGATCTCCATCGTAGCATCGTTGTCGTCTCGCCAACTATTGCTTCTACGACTATCGCTACCGCTTAGTGATAAAGTAAAGCAATTACAGGGCGATTGCATTGCATACAATAAAGCGACAACCATATGGCTCCAGCCAATTGCCGATAACTCTGTTACAAAACATGATCATCTCATACAATAAAATATAGCATCATGTCTTGACCATATCACATCACAACATGCCCTGCAAAAACAAGTTAGACGTCCTCTACTTTGTTGTTGCAAGTTTTACGTGGCTGCTACGGACTAAGCAAGAACCGTTCTTACCTACGCATCAAAACCACAACGATAGTTCGTCAAGTTAGTGTTGTTTTAACCTTCACAAGGACCGGGCATAGCCACACCCGGTTCACCTAAAGTTGGAGAAACTGACACCCGCCAGCCACCTGTGTGCAAAGCACGTCGGTAGAACCAGCTCGCGTAAGCATACGGGTAATGTCGGTCCGGGCCGCTTCATCCAACAATACCGCCGAACCAAAGTATGACATGCTGGTAAGCAGTATGACTTGTATCGCCCACAACTCACTTGTGTTCTACTCGTCCATATAACATCTACGCATAAACCTGGCTCGGATGCCACTATTGGGGAACGTAGTAATTTCAAAAAAATTCCTACGCACACGCAGGATCATGGTGATGCATAGCAACGAGAGGGGAGAGTGTGTCCACGTACCCTCGTAGACTGAAAACGGAAGCGTTAGCACAACGCGGTTGATGTAGTCGTACGTCTTCACGATCCGACCGATCCAAGTACCGAACGCATGGCACCTCCGAGTTCAGCACACGTTCAACTCGATGACGTCCCGCGAGCTCCGATCCAGCAAAGCTTCGCAGGAGTGTTTTGTCAGCACGACGATGTGATGACGGTGATGATGATGCTACCGACGCAGGGCTTCGCCTAAGCACCGCTACGATATGATCGAGGTGGATTATGGTGGAGGGGGGCACCGCACACGGTTGGGAGAGATCAACAGATCAACTTGTGTGTCTATGGGGTGCCCCCTACCCCCGTATATAAAGGAGCTAGGGGGAGGCGGCCGACCAGGAGGAGGGCGCGCCAAGGGGGGAGTCCTACTCCCACCGGGAGTAGGACTCCCTCTTTTCCTAGTTGGAGTAGGAGGGGAGAAAGAAGGGAGAGAGGAAGAGAAGGAAAGGGGGGCGCCGCCCCCCTCCTTGTCCAATTCGGACTACAGGGGGAGGGAGCGCGCAGCTGCCCTTGGCCTCCCCTCCTCTTCTCCCACTGGGGCCCATGAGGCCCAATTAACTCCCCGGGGGGTTCCGGTAACCCCCCGGTACTCCGGTATATGTCTGAAACCTTCCGGAACTGTTGAGGATATAGACCTTAGAGTTACCCGCCAGGAGGGGCCGGGTTACTCGTATGGTCATTGCCAGAAGCCCGGAGCCAAGCTTGAAGACGATGGGCCAGAGATGGGCTAAGACCCGGATATGGCTTAAAGCCCGTAATTACAATCATTGTTATGATAGAACTTGTAGTGTAAGGCAAGAATAGTTGAGAGTCCGAGCCGGACACTCTTATGAGCCGGCCGGGACTCTGAGAGCTGCAGGGCGTCAGCCTCCTTATATAAAGGGACAACCCAGCAGCGGTTTAGGGGTGACAACAATCTCATCGAGAGTCGGGCATAGCAGTTTAGCTCCCTGGTGATCGTAACCCTAATCAATACCACCTCAAACTGGACGTAGGCTTTTACCTTCACCGTAAGGGGCCGAACCAGTATAAACCCTCGTGTTCCTTGTCCCACATTAACCCCTTCAAGCATCCTAGTTGCAATGGCTCCACGAATAAGTCCTAACTCAAGGACATCTGCCGTGACAATTCCACGACAGTTGGCGCCCACCGTGGGGCCAGCGCACGGTGGATTTGAGTTCTTAAAGGGCATCTTTGAAGGGCTCAAGGGATACGCTGTGGGCCGGATGACCAAGAGTCGTCGCGGCAAGCTCTACATCGACGATGCAAACTGGGGCCCCAACGCTGGCTCAATTGAGTACGGGTACCGGGTCCCCTTCGGCGGAATTCATGTTTTCATTGGCAAGATTGGTGAGCCGGGTCTCTGCGCTGATCTCATCGAGACGGCTCAGCTTGTGCGACCCGCCCAGGCCCGGCCTGCCTTAAGGCATGCTTTTGTGGGGTGCATCCATGGAGGACTCTCCGATCAATCTGGATCTGGTGATGAGGCGGCCGCCGGCTCTGACGGCGAGTCGGCCACCGATGAGTCAAACTCGTTGTACCAACTTCAAGATGGCAGGCTCATGGGTTGTTCCGATGGTGACAGTATTCCGGACCTTTTTGAGCCACCAAGTCAGGTTGGAGTTTTTATGGCTGGTGCGCAGCCTGTTCAGAACCCCGCTGCTGGAGCGGGAAACCCGGTGCCTTCTCCGGCTCAAGTGCTAATGGATCTCACGGACAAGATGACGGCCCTGTTAACCACCACGGTTGACCCGACGGATCAAGCTCAGCATGATGCAGAGGTGGCACAGTTAAAATTGGATCTGATAAAAGCTAAAGAGGATCTTGCAGCGGAAGGGATCAGGCTGGCGGCGGAGCGGGCGGCTCTCGATGCCCAGACTCAGCTGATTCAGGCGCAGTCCTTCCAACTCACGATGGATCAGAACGCGGCCAATGAGGTCATGAGAAGGAGGCATCAAAAGGCCCAGTCTCGACTCCCACCGGTTTACGATCCATGCAACCTCTTCAACACGCCAGGTGCAGGGTCTAGTAACCCGCAAGGGGTCATAGCGCCCGGGTCTGGACCCCTTATTCAGCCACGAGTGATGGGGCCTCCCCAGGTGCCCCTGCCCCGCCTCAGTACGTGCCAATACCCCCGGGTCATTATAATAACCCGCTGGAGAACATGGTCGCTGCGGCGGCACGGCTGGCGGCTCTACCGGTTGACGGCGACTCTCCGACGGCTATTGAGACCCGCCGGGTCAGGGAACTCCTTCAGACAGCACTGGCGCAGCAAGAGGCGTACTCCTACAGCCGGGACAGGATCCACTCGACCCCTCGTCCAGGCCAGAGCCCGAGTTTCAGCCGGCACATGGTCTCAGCAACCGGCTCAAGTAACGTCCGACGCCATGACCCGCCCCCTGGCCATGGCCCGGCTCATAATGGAGCCTTTTACGCAGCAGACCAAGCGCGGCAAGAGGCGGAGCAAGTACCTCAGCTGACGGCTTACCAGACCCCCCCGGCTTACCCGACGACTTCCATTGATGTGGGTATCCCTACCAGGACCGGGGGTGTCCCTTGTTTAGTGCCAGCTATCCGTAATGAACGTCTACCTAAGGACTTCAAGGGCCCTAGGAAGGTGCCTAACTACACAGCTGACTTGCAACCCGCAGCTTGGATCGAGAGTTATGAGATGGCTATGGAGCTACTGGAGGTCAGTGAGGCGGCCATGGCCAAATATTTCACCATGATGTTGGATGGGACTGCCCGCACTTGGTTGAAAGGGCTACCGCCGAACTCCATCGGATCTTGGGCTGAGCTGAAAGCCCGGTTCATCCAAAACTTCAAGGATACCTGTAGGCAGTCTATGTCAATTGTGGATTTGACTAATTGTAAGCAGCAGGAGGGTGAATCCACGACTCATTGGGTTCGCCGGGTCAAGGAGATCATACATTCATCAGATAAGATGGATGCCGGCTCTGCAGTCTTAATGTTGGAACAGAATTGTCGCTTCGTCCCCCTGAAGATGAAACTCGGGCGGCTTAAGCGCGACTGCAGTGACATGGGCACGCTAATGGCGGCTCTTGTCAAGTACGCCGATTCTGATGGTACCAAGGATCCCCCTTCAGATGATGAAAGGGCAGGGAAGGGAAAGAAGAATGGCAATGGCAAGGGTCCCCAGCATAACCCGGGGAACCAAGGAGGAGGCAAGCGCAAGGCCGATGGCAGCCTAGAGTTTGTAGCCAACGCCAGCTCACAAGGTAATAACCAGCGACGCAAGGGGAGACCCCCTCGCCGCGGCGGCGGGTCAGGTCCGACGCTGGAGCAGCTGTTGAATGAACCTTGTCCAAGGCATGGCTCTAGAGAGAAGCCAGCGACTCATCTATGGAAGGATTGTGCAATCATGAAAGCCTTTAAAAACTACAATGGCCCGGGCGGCGGCTCAGGCGCCGGCGGCTTTCATGGCCCGGGGGGCGGCTCAAATTCTGGTCCTCAGAGTGGTCAAGGGGGCTTTAATCAACAGTCTGGCCAGGGTCATCAACAGCAGCAGGGGGGTTATCAGACCAATCCAAAGCAGCTTAGCGGTGGACAGTATCATGTGTTTACCACTAGTTTGTGCAAGCGAGATCAGAAGCTTCACAAGAGGGCTGTGAATGCGGTTGAGCCGGCGGTCCCACGCTACTTGCGGTGGTCTGAGCAGCCTATAGTGTGGAGTAGGGAGGATCACCCTCCCCGGGTGGATAACCCGGGCCACTTGGCCTTAGTGGTGGCTCCTCAAGTGGGAGGATATAAGTTCACAAAGGTGCTCATGGATGGAGGCAGCAGCATCAACATCCTCTATTATGAGACCTTTCACCGTATGGGGTTGGTTGATAAGAACCTCAGCCAGTCAAACACCATCTTCCATGGTGTAGTACCTGGTAAGTCGGCTTATCCAGTTGGCAAGATCGAATTGGAAGTGGCCTTTGGTGATGAGAACAACTACAGGGTGGAGAAATTGACCTTTGAGGTGGTCAAGATAAGAAGTCCATACCATGCTATATTTGGACGGGCGGCTTACGCCAAGTTCATGGCACGACCGTGTTATGTGTACTTACAGCTCAAAATGCCGGGTCACAATGGGACTATTACGGTTCACGGCAGCCGGAAAGTGGCTCTGGAGTGTGAGGAAGGCGACGCGGCTTATGCAGAATCTGTGTGTGCTACAGAGGAGTTGAAGTTTTACAAAGACAATGTTGACCCAACAGATATGACCTCTCTGAAAAAGCCAACCACAGAACAAGAGCCGGCAATGAAATTTAAGTCAGCTGATGAGACTAAACTTGTTGATTTTGTTCCAGGTGACTCATCTCAGCAGTTTAGCATCAGTGCAAATCTGGATCCAAAATAGGAAAGCGCGCTCATCGAGTTCATCCGTGAGAATAGGGACATCTTCGCGTGGAAACCTTCTGACATGCCAGGTGTACCTAGAGAACTCGCTGAGCATACTCTCAATGTTGATCCGAAATTTAAGCCGGTCAGACAGTTCCTTCGGCGGTTTAATGAGGAAAGGCGGAAGGCTATTGGTGAAGAAGTAGCCCGGCTCTTGGCGGCCGGGTTTATCGTTGAAGTCTTTCACCCAGAGTGGTTGGCTAACCCGGTGCTCGTACTCAAGAAGAACGGCACCTGGCGGATGTGTGTGGACTACACGGACTTGAACAAGGCGTGTCCGGCTGATCCTTTTGCCCTCCCCCGTATTGATCAAATCATTGATGCTACGGCAGGTTGTGCACGCTTAAGTTTCTTGGATGCTTATTCCGGATATCATCAGATTAAGATGGCAGTTAAGGACCAGGAGAAGACGGCGTTCATCACTCCCTTTGGAGCCTTCTGCTATGTGTCTATGCCCTTTGGACTCAAGTGTGCACAGGCGACTTACCAGCGTTGTGTACAGAACTGTCTTCATAAGCAGATCGGGCGCAATGTTCACGCATACGTGGACGATATTGTGGTTAAATCCATCAAAGAGGAAACCCTGATAGATGATTTAAGGGAAACCTTTGATAATCTCCGGGTCTATAAGATGATGCTTAACCCGGCCAAGTGTGTCTTTGGTGTTCCTGCAAGCAAGCTCTTGGGTTTCTTGGTTTCTGACAGAGGCATTGAGGCTAACCCGGAGATGATCAAGGCCATCACCTCCCTGGCTAAGCCGGCGTGTATAAATGACGTTCAGCGCTTGGCGGGTCGCATCGCTGCTTTAAGCTGGTTTATAAGCCGTTTGGGTGAGAAGGCCATGCCCTTATATCAGTTGATGAAGAAAACTGATAACTTTGTCTGGAATGATGCGGCTAATACCGCTTTTGAGGATTTGAAGAAGCAGCTGGCAGAGCCCCCAGTCCTTGCTGCTCCGGTTGATAAGGAGCCCTTACTACTGTATGTGGCGGCAAACGCACGAGCCGTCAGTGTGGCTATTGTGGTGGAGCGCAAGGAGGCGGGTAAGGAGCATCCAGCTCAGCGGCCGGTTTATTATGTCAGCGAAGTGCTCATTGAGTCCAAGCAGCGGTACCCGCATTGGCAGAAGCTGGTATATGGTGTGTTCATGGCGAGCCGGAAACTTAAGCATTATTTTCAGGGTCATCCCATCACTGTGGTCAGCTCTGCCCCCCTTGGCGATATCATTCAAAACAGAGAGGCCACAGGGAGAATTGCTAAGTGGGCTATAGAACTTGGACCTCATGGTCTCAAGTATGTGCCACGCACTGCTGTTAAATCTCAGGCCTTGGTGGATTTCATCAACGATTGGACAGAGTCACAAGTGCCCGAGCAAAAGCCGGATAACACATATTGGACTATTCACTTTGATGGATCCAGGCAGTTGGAGGGCTCAGGGGCTGGCGTTGTATTGGCTTCCCCTAAAGGTGACAAGTTCCATTATGTGCTACAGTTGATGTTTCCTTGCACTAACAATGCGGCTGAGTACGAGGCCTTGCTCCATGGTCTTCGGATGGCTAAGGAGATGAGCTTGAGCCGGGTAAGGTGCTTTGGTGACTCAGACTTGGTGGCTCAACAAGTATCAGGCAAGTGGGATTCTAAAGATCCTCTCATGGCGGCTTATCGCCGCGAGGTTGATGCAATTGCTGGGCACTTTCAGGGCTACCAAGTAGAGCACATTGATCGCAGGAAGAACGAGGCGGCTGATGCTCTAAGCCGGCTAGGCTCTCAGCGAAAGCCGGTGCCGCCTAACACTTTCCTGGACGTCCTGTATAACCCTTCGGTTAAGTTGCCTACAGAGGAAGACTTGGCTGTCCCTGACCCGGAGGCACGACTGGTGGCGGCTCTTCATGTCATACCAGACTGGACAATGCCATATCTGGCTTATATGACCCGGGGCGAGTTGCCTGAGGATGAAACTTTAGCCAGGCAAATAACCCAGCGGGCTAAGTCAATGATTGTTATCGATGGCGAATTGCATCATCGCAGTGTCACGGGAGCATTTCAGCGTTGTGTCTCCCCTGAGGAGGGTTAAGAGATCTTATGTGAGATCCATGAAGGGGATTGTGGCCATCATGCCGGCTCAAAGTCCCTTGTAGCCAAGGCTTTCCGTCATGGATTTTATTGGCTGACGGCTCATGCTGATGCAGAGGACTTGGTCAGCAAATGTGATGGTTGCCAGAGGTTTTCACGACGGGCTCACGTGCCGGCTCAGGAGCTGAGGATGATCCCAATCACTTGGCCCTTTGCGGTCTGGGGGCTTGATATGGTTGGGCCTTTTAAAAGGTCCAAGGATAAGAAGACCCACCTCTTGGTGGCAGTGGACAAATTCACAAAGTGGGTGGAAGCTGAGCCAGTTAGCAAGTGCGATGCAGCCACAGCGGTTCAATTTATGAAAAAGGTGATTTTCCGCTTTGGCTTTCCGCACAGCATTATAACTGACAATGGCACCAATCTCTCCAAAGGCGCCATGGAAGAGTTTTGTCAACGAGAGCATATCCGCCTTGATGTTTCCTCGGTGGCTCATCCTCAATCCAATGGTCAAGCTGAGAGAGCTAATCAGGAGATTCTGAAGGGCATCAAGCCCCGGCTTTTGGTCCCTTTGCAACGGACGCCGGGTTGTTGGGTGGAGGAGTTGCCCTCCGTGTTACGGAGCATCAACACTACTCCTAACAGGTCTACAGGCTTCACGCCTTTCTTCATGGTTTATGGAGCAGAAGCAGTCCTCCCCAGCGACATCCGTCACGACTCACCTCGCGTGGCGGCTTATGTTGAGACGGATAATGAACAGGCGCGCCAAGATGCTCTTGACTTGTTGGACGAACAGCGTGATGTGGTAGCAGCCCGTTCGGCGATTTACCAACAAGACCTGCGCCGTTATCATAGCCGTCGGGTCAAATCCCGGGTCTTCCAGGAAGGCGACCTTGTGCTCCGGCTCATCCAGGATCAAACAGATGCGCACAAGTTATCCCCACCTTGGGAAGGGCCCTTTGTGGTCAGCAAGAATTTGCACAACGGGTCATATTACCTCATTGACATTTGGGAGCACAAAGATTCACGTAAGTCGGAGGAAGAGACCCGTCGGCCGTGGAACATAGCTCAGCTTCGGCCTTACTACACTTGAGCCACCGGCTCTCGTGGTGTACATATTTCTCTCAGCCATGTATATATTATGATAAGCAATAAAGCAAGACCTCTGTCCTTTTTTCTCCCCCAAATATGCACGTGTTGTTTACATGATGACTTAAAGGAGGATCCGGCTTAGGATCGTATTCGAATCTAGCCGTAAGCGGTAAAGTTACTTGGGGGCTTCCTGTTCAAACATGGGTCGTATTCGAACCAAAGGGAACATAGCTGTCGATACCCATTTGATTGGCAAAGTGCCGAGCTCATTGGGAGGTTATCTTTGGTCATATTTGAATCATAGTTTAACCCCTCTGAGAACCGACGTGGATCGTATTCGAATCAGCGTCGTTAAACAATTCTTAAAATCACTTGGGGGCTTCCTGTTCAAACATGGGTCGTATTCGAACCAAAGAGAACATAGCTGTCGGTACCCTCTTGATTGGCATCGCCACACCCACTGGGGGCTATGTGATCGTATCCGAATCTTAGTTTAACCTCTTTGGGCCGGGTCTCTGGTCGTATTCGAACCGGAAGCCCCTAAGTTCCTATGTTCTATCACAAGTTTACTCTGATTATGTCAAGGTGTGTATGGCCGGGTCTCGCTTTGCCGGTTTAACTTTGGTTTACAGTGTTCGTTGAACACCATGGGTGTCATTAAGACAGGTAAATTGGAGTTAAGATACAAACCTTGTTATCCGGGTTATCTAAACCGGAAGTATGCTTACAGGCCGCTAAGTGTATTATTACGGCTGTGTTAAGGATATAATTGAGGACCAGTTTTTTTGATTCATATTCCGGGTTATCTATCCAAAACACCTGATTCTCAGGGCGGTAAGCTGCCTTGAGACTTGTGATTTGCCTTTCTATGCAGGTTATTTAAAGGCACCTCTTTGAGGTTGAGAAAAACAAAGGGATGGTTATAACCCGGCGAAATATCAAAGAGACAACTTCAAAGGACTTTCGCATTCATTACGTGCACGATGGCACGGCAGAAATGAACTGTTGCACCTATTCTATTACAAAAACTCATCAAGTCTAAGACGGGTGGAACATTGTTTGGTAAACCGCCAGCCGAGTCACGATGCCCGCTGAGTTGAAGTCTCCGGCTCGTTCCTGTCTTCTCCTCCGCCTGATCCCAACACCTGGAAGGTTGATGACTTCCAGTCGATGCCGCTGAGAGCTTCGAATTGGGCTTCCTCGTCAATTAACCCGGCCGGGTCAATCTCCAGGGCGAAGGTGTGCTGACGAGCCGGAGGGATCAGGTTGAGGGCTTCATAGCGAGGGGTTGGAATCCTCTGATTCTCCGCATCATAACCCGGCTGGTACTTGGTCAGATTCGTGTCGTTCCCGATAAGGGTGGCCACCGGGCGTACAGCCTTCACGCACGCTGCGAAGTCCTTCTGGTCGAAAGCTGAGCCGTCCTCCTTCAGACTTGGATAGCCAAGGGCGATGTCCGCCGGGTCTAACTCCGGCAGGAATGCCTTGGCCCGGCTCAGCGCGGCGATCGCTCCAGCTCTCGCAGAGGCCCGTCGCAGCTCTTGGATCCGCTGAGGCAGAACGGCGAGCCGGCGCAGGACTTCTGCCAGGTGAGTCGGCACCTCGTTGGATAGGGCCACCACAGCTAAGGCGCGCTGTGACCCGTTGTAGAGCTGCTCCACCAGGGTGTACATGGCCTTTAGCTTGGTGACCATGCTCTGGTTAAGGTTGGCACTTCTAGGACCTGTTTAATAGAATCAGATAAGCCGGCGACAAGGATGAATCATGAGATGTAAACATTCTAACATGGATGAAAGCCGGTGAGACGACTTACCGAAGATGGCGGCCACCATTTGGGAAACCTGGCGCTTTAGGCCGGAGAGCTCGGCGGTCTTCTCAGAGAGAGCCTTCTCCGCCTGTTCCGCCCGGGTCACCAGTGCGACCTTCTCTTCGGCCCAGGCTTTTCTCTCGGCATCAAACTCGGTCTTTAACTTTTCTTGCGTGGCAATGCTGGATACAAACTTGGCGTTTGCCTTCCGGGTCTCCATCTCCTGCATCTTCAGCCGGCTCTTGAGATCCGCAAGGTCCGCCTCTAGTTTCTTGCCCACAGCTTGTATAAATTTCCGGGTTATGACATGAGCAGTTACTATATAAGTCCCAAGCACTTTCCAAGCAAAGACACTTGGCACTTGGGGGCTAATTCATATTGAACGTATCTATCTACATACTGCCGGCTCAATTGAGTAAGCCGGAACCTAAGTCTACAACATATTCAAATCATAAGTCGTCGACTTGGGGGCTAGCATGGCAAAGGTAACTATGCAGTAAGTAAGAAGATAGCAGAAGGATACCTCAGATTTTTGCTGGATCTGGTTTACCATGGCGACCTCGGCGTCCCGGCTCTTGTGTACTTGGCTGATGTAGCCAGAGACGAGCTCTCCAATGCTCAGGTTGCTGTAGTTGGAGAGGTCCAGATTCGCCCGGTGGGGCTGCAGCAACTCCCCCTTAGCGGAGCACTTGGCCAACACGGTCGGTCTCCCCGGCTCAACAAACTCCGTCCGGGTGATTACCACGTCCGGGTCGTCTGCTGGTGGAGCTGAGCCGGAGGCCTCCGGGTTAACCGAAGCTTCGGTCGTTGCCTTGGTAGTTGGGGCAGTGGCTTCAGGTGTTGTGTCCATTGGAGTGGTAGCTTCGGGGGCGGAGGCAGCTGGTGGTTCTTGAACCGTCACATCCGGCTCAGGCAAATCCGGCACTCCGGCTGATCTGGTCTTCTTTGCTCTTTTGGTGAGTTTTGCCTGGGCACTGAAAAGACAGAAGTGTTAAGCACACAAAGAGTAAATACAGACAAAGATAATGTAAGATGGTTGTCATTACCCGGGCGCGGTCTTGAAAGTCGGAAGACTCGACTGCATAGAGTCGCCCGAAGAAGGGGAGGTCTCCTGATAATTGGAGTCAGAAGAATTGAGTGGCTGACGGATAACGCCCGCCAACGGATGAAAAGGGTACAAGTGAGAAAAAACCTCAGTTCGACGCTTCCTTGTGGCGTCGGGTAACCCGGCGGAGAGATCGGTGTCCTTGTTGGTCCGGGTGTGACGCCGGCTTTCATGAACCTGTCGCTTCAAAATAAATTGAGGGTCTTGGTAAGCTAAAGGATGTGAAAAGCTTACTTTCCGGGTTACCCTTCGGACTTTCAGCTGTGGCAAGGGCTCCGAGTCGGAGGAAAGTGACATTACCTCTTCAACCACCGGGTTACTGGCGCCGGTGTCATCCTGTCAATGAGCAAGTGTTGATAAGGAAAATAGCAACAAATAACAAGTACAGCAAGAATTTAAAGGCTTGGGGGTTACCTCTGACTCGGAGCTGTCGCTTAATTGCATCAGCTCCGAAGCAGTAGGCCTGCTTCCTTTTTGCGAGGGGCGGCTTTCTTGGCGGCTTTCTTCGCCTTCCTGGCCTTCTTGGCCCCTCATGGTCATATTTGACCCGCCAGAACTTATCATCAGCCTGAAAAAATACAATGATGAATTCTCAAAACGGTTCAGATGCAGGTTATATACAGAAGGAGATAAAACATTAAGGTCAGCGGCTTACCGCTGGGGCTGGGTTGGTCTTGCAGAAGGGGGCTAACCCGGTCCTTCCGCAGTCTGCCAGGCTCTCGTTTAAAAGAGCCTTGGTCATCTCCTCTGCAACGTCTTCTGGAAGATCATTGCGGCTGTGCCTCTGAGGGTCATCCTTTCGTCCGGTGTACTCACACATTAAGCCGGGGCGACGGCTCAATGGGATCACCCGCCATGAGATCCAGACCCGGACCAGGTCGATTCCGTTCAGACCGTTACCCAGGAGAGCTTTGATTTTGTTGATCGTGGGGAGCAGAGGCTGGCGCTCCGCTTGAGTCAGCTTGTCCGACAGTGGGTGAGTCGGCTCCAGACGTGTTGGGCGAAAGCCGGGCAGCGGGCTTTCGTCAGCCGGGGATGTATCTTGGCAGTAGAACCAAGTCATGTTCCAATCCTTTGGGTGGCTCGGCGGCTCTGCGTAAGGGAAAAGACAGTCCCTACGCCGCTGGATGGAGATGCCACCTAACTCCAGACTTGGCCCATTGGCACACTCATTCTGACGGTTTAAGTAAAACAGCTCTCCGAAGAGCAGCAGACTCGGCTCTTCTCCAAGGTAAACCTCGCAGAAGACTTGGAAATTGCAAATGTTGGACACTGAGTTGGGTCCTATGTCTTGGTCCGCAAGTTGAAGAAATTGAGCACGTCCCTAAAAAACTTTGAGCCGGGCGGTGCAAAGCCCCGGCTCATGTGATCTGCAAAAATCACTACCTCCCCATCCTTTGGCTGTGGCCTTTCTTCTGACGGGTCAGGGGCACGGTAGGACATGATGTCTTTCTTGGGCAGATATCCTGACTTAACAAAATCAGCTAGGGTCTCGTTGGTCACGTTGGACCTCATCCAGTTGCAAGTGATGGGAGCCTTGGGAGGCATGGTGAAAGTTGGCAGTCTATGACGAAAAGGAAAATGTCCGGGTTAATTATAAGCCGGAGATCTACAGTTCCAAACTAAGGTGGCGGCTTATGAAGGGGACTAATGATATATACTCAGGTACAGTGGGTTACTTAAGCCGCAGGGGCATTCAGAATAAGTTGATTATCTACGGCCTTATCACAGTTAAGCCGGAGGAATCTACGAAGCATGGTTTTCTTTAAACCGGAGGATTCTACAGCGCGTGGTTTCTTTAAACCGGAATTATAAGCCGCCAAGATTCAATGGTTGCAGTTTTTACTAAGTGTGGTAAAACAGGTTTCACATACTGCAGTAACTTTTTTGGATCAAAATGGTCGGTCCAAAGAAAATTTTCTAGACCTAAAATACGGGCACAGGGGATGTTCTTGAGCTCGAATGAAGCATTCATGCAGTAGAAAGAGATCTATGGGCATTTGAAATGAGTCCTAAACAACTGCCGCACTAGTTCTATACAAGGCTAAAGATCAAACAAGGGCAGTGACTAGGAGAACTACCGAAGCTTGTGGCAATGGCGAAGAACACGGACGAACCCTATGGTAGATCTATCCTACAGGACAAGCAAGACTTACCGGAGCTGGAGAGCCGCGGAGGTTGTCACGTTTCTCTGGTCCGTTCAGGGTGATGCAGCGGCCTGAGCTGGTGACGACGAGGAGACCCGCGGCGGCGACGGCGGCGGAGCTCGAGCAGCACGGGACAGTGAGAGGAGGAAGATGACAGAGAAGGGAGCGTGAGAAGAGCCCGTCGGGCCGGCCTATTTATAAGGCAAGGTCATAAGTGGGCGCGAGATTCAAGGAGACCACGGCGTGGTTATCTCCCCACAGAACGCCTCGATTTTCAGGATGACAGTAAAGAGAAAGATCTGTTGTGGATCTGGCGGAGTAAAAAACGGACTTAATGGAGGATGACGTCATGGCGGATTATCCGGAGTCCAGAGGATGACGTCACGCCGGGTTATGGCCTTCACATGAATGGTAAGCCGGAGATTTTTTCTGTCAGAAGAGTTGAAGATTGACATGAGCCGGCTCAAATCAATCTGGGGCCTAATGTTGAGGATATAGACCTTAGAGTCACCCGCCAGGAGGGGCCGGGTTACTCGTATGGTCATTGCCAGAAGCCCGGAGCCAAGCTTGAAGATGATGGGCCAGAGATGGGCTAAGACCCGGATATGGCTTAAAGCCCGTAATTACAATCATTGTTATGATAGAACTTGTAGTGTAAGGCAAGAATAGTTGAGAGTCCGAGCCGGACACTCTTATGAGCCGGCCGGGACTCTGAGAGCTGCAGGGCGTCAGCCTCCTTATATAAAGGGACGACCCAACAGCGGTTTAGGGGCGACAACAATCTCATCGAGAGCCGGGCATAGCAGTTTAGCTCCCTGGTGATCGTAACCCTAATCAATACCACCTCAAACTGGACGTAGGCTTTTACCTTCACCGTAAGGGGCCGAACCAGTATAAACCCTCGTGTTCCTTGTCCCACATTAACCCCTTCAAGCTTCCTAGTTGCGATGGCTCCACGAATAAGTCCTAACTCGAGGACATCTGCCGTGACAATTCCACGACAGGAACCTTTCCGGTGTCCGAACATAGTCGTCCAATATATCGATCTTTACGTCTCAACCATTTCAAGACTCCTCGTCATGTCCGTGATCATATCCGGGACTCCGAACTACCTTCGGTACATCAAAACACAAAAACTCATAATACCGATCGTCACCGAACTTTAAGCGTGCAGACCCTACAGGTTCGAGAACTATGTAGACATGATCGAGACACGTCTCCGGTCAATAACCAATAGCGGAACCTGGATGCTCATATTGGCTCCCACATATTCTACGAAGATCTTTATCGGTCAAACCGCATAACAACATACGTTGTTCCCTTTGTCATCGGTATGTTACTTGCCCAAGATTCGATCGTCGTATCTTAATACCTAGTTCAATCTCGTTACCGGCAAGTCTCTTTACTCATTCCGTAATACATCATTCCGCAACTAACTCATTAGTTACAATGCTTGCAAGGCTAATAGTGATGTGCATTACCGAGTGGGCCCCACTAGTAGAAAAGGGGGCTTTTGTCCCGGTTGGTAAGGGCCTTTAGTCCCCGTTTTTGAACCGGGACTAAAGGGTCGTTACTAATGCCTCCCCCCTTTAGTCCCGGTTCTTACACGAACCGGGACTAAAGGCCGTCCACGTGGACGCAGCCTGGAGCTCCACCTTTAGTCCCGGTTGGTGTTACCAACCGGGACTAAAGGAAATTTTATGATATTTTTTTTGAAAAAAAAATTGCGATTTTTTTTAAATTTTTTTTTGATTTTCAAATTTGTGAATTATTTTAATCTCTAATCACCACCCCTCATCACTACTCAATTTATCCTCTAATCTCTAATCACCCTTCATCATTCCAAATCATCTAACTTCCCGGACAGTCACCCATCCTCTCACTACTCCAGCCTGAGCACGCTTAACTTCCGGGTTCTATTCTCCCTCGTTTCCAAGTCTGCACTTGTTGTTTTCCTGACAATAGTAAGATGTCAATTCTATTAACACTCAGGAATTTAGCTTGAGCATGAAGTGACACATTTCACTATTTGAGTTTGAAACTATTGTTTTGAAAAACAATAATTATTTAGTAGCACTAATATTTCTGGAATAATTAGTTTGACCATTGTTTGACCACTGTTTGACCACAGTTTGACCATAGTTTGACCAGATTTGACCAAAATTCAAAAAAAAAATGAAATAATTATTTAGTAACACTAATATTCTAGAATAATTAGTTTGACCATTGTTTGACCACAATTTGAAATTTTTTGAATTTTTTTGCCTCTCCAGATCTTAAAAGCCCCGTAACTTTTTTCTGTTAGGTTTTTGAGGATTTTCAAAATGTTTAACAAGGTTCCCCCGGTTAAATTCGGATGTAACTTTTCGAGTAGATGATTTTTCATATAAAAAACTTTTTCATCCGAGTTCGTATGCAAAAGTTATGCCCATTTTAAGAAATTCCAGAAAGATTTTGCAAATAAAGTTGAAATTCATATTTGTTAATTTTCCCAACAACTAGACCACATATCACATGGGAAACTTATTCTATTTTTTTTT
>NC_057799.1:161091888-161118028 GCF_018294505.1 Triticum aestivum | reverse complement strand
ACTAATGCCTCAAAGCCCATTAGTACCGGTTGGTGGCACCAACCGGGACTAATGGGCATCGCACCCTTTAGTCCCGGTTCGTGGCACCAACCGGGACTAAAGGGCCCAGGTGAACCGGGACTAATGCCTTAGCCGCACGAACCGGGACGAATGCTCACATTAGTCCCGGTTCGTGACTGAACCGGGACTGATGTGAATATTGCCCTGTGACCAAAGCGTTGTTTTGTGCTAGTGCCCAGAGATACCTCTCCGACAATCGGAGTGACAAATCCTAATCTCGAAATACGCCAACTCAACAAGTACCTTCGGTGACACCTATAGAGCACCTTTATAATCACCCAGTTACATTGTGACGTTTGGTAGCACACAAAGTGTTCCTCCGGTAAACGGGAGTTGCATAATCTCATAGTCATAGGAACATGTATAAGTCATGAAGAAAGCAATAGCAACATACTAAACGATCAAGTGCTAAGCTAACGGACTGGGTCAAGTCAATCACATCATTCTCCTAATGATGTGATCCCGTTAATCAAATGACAACTCATGTCTATGGTTAGGAAACACAACCATCTTTAATTAACGAGCTAGTCAAGTAGAGGCATACTAGTGACACTCTGTTTGTCTATGTATTCACACATGTACTAAGTTTCCGGTTAATACAATTCCATCATGAATAATAAACATTTATCATGATGTGAGGAAATAAATAATAACTGTATTATTGCCTCTAGGGCATATTTCCTTCAAGCCCAACCATAGCATCACAATCCAGATGCTTGTGTGGAAAGATCCGGTCTTGGTTGTACAGGATGCATGAGTAATAGCTTCGCTGCTGATGGCTCCAAAATCTGTCAGAGGAGATCTTGGGCTTGGTGTATGGGTTCTTAGCGCTGTCAAAGAAAGTATTGTGCTCTCTGAAGCTGAGCACGCTGAATGAGCCCTGAGTGGTGACATCACTTGGAAGCCTTGGCAGACGTGGCTTAGGCTTCTGAACTTGGGGCCTCTGCTCCACATGATAATCATACTGTGGCCCGGGAGCAGTGGGTGGAACCATGATTGGCCGTCGGACTATGATGAGCTCGCCTTCACGATTGAATGCATGTTCCATGTTATGTGGCCTTGTAAGAGGAATGGCGCCATCAGAGATGATAGGCGTCACTGTGGCTTCAGCATTCACATTGGCTTCGGGCTCCACATTGTCTTCGGCCATGACTGAGTCATTGGCCTCAGTGGTGTTGTTGGTGGCAGCCTCATGGTTTTCAACCACCATCTGTTCAATGACTGGAGGGTCTGGCACAATCACATTCTCCTCGATAATGACTGTATCACTTGCAGGGGGCGTGGCTTCTCTTTCTTCTTCTTTTTCTTCTTCGGCTGATGCAGCCGGAATGTCTTCAACAGTCTTGGCTTCAGACTCTGACGCAGTCGCAGAAGGACTAGCTTCAGGAAACACTTGACGTGCTACTGAGCTAGTGTGTTGCGCTTCTTCTTCTGGAATGCTCGACATGGAGAGCTATGGTCGGAGGCCCTTGTGAAGCCTGCGGAACGCTGGCGACGCCTTTGGAGAAGGAGTGGTCCGTTCCATGTAGTCTCCATCATCAAGGACTGAAGAAGTAACTTGAGCAGGGGGAGTACGAGGTGTCTCATCATGCACTGGGGTGTCTTGTTGTTGGCGCTCAATCCATGAGTCATCTTGAGCAATTGGCGTCAATGGACGACCAATGCTAATAAGTTCACTGCTCATTGGAGCATGCGATGATACCGACTAGGGCTCGAGCTGAGGAAGGACTTCATCATCATGCACATTGTCGTCATAACCAATGTCTTCTGCTGTGTTGGGGTCAACAGCTGGAACTTCTTCACTTGCATGAGCCTCTGTGGAAGCAGGCTCATGGATCACAAGGCAGTGCTCTTGGTTGGTTGAAGCAGGAAGAGCGACAGAGATAGGTTCAACTATGAGGGGCTCTGGGACAGCAGCGCACTCTTTCTTTGAAGACTTTGAAGCCTTTGTCTTCAATTTCTTCTTGGAGGGAGCATCATCAGAGGTGTCCTTGAGCTTCCTATTCTTGGCTTCGGCTTCAGCATGCCTGGTTTTCTTCATCTCTGAAGCTGCTGATGGGACCCTTGGCTTCGAGCCAGTCATGCTGGCAGGGAAACCTATGCTTGGTCGTTCCTGCCGCTGAGCTTCAACAGACTTCTTCTTTTGCTTGGCAGCCGTTCTGGGGTCGATGCCAGGACACCCAAGAGACCTTTCTTAGCTTCATTATGTGCTTGAACACATTTCTGCACATAATACTTCATGCGCTCTCATGAGCATTTGGCTTCTTCATGCTTCTTGTGGCATTCTTCCATAAGATCATGCAACATCTTCTTGAAGATTTGCACATCAGCCACACTGAGCTTGGACATGTGCTTCTTGAAATGTGCCTTATCATGATCAATCTTGTTCTTGAGCTCGACGATTTTCTGAGCTAAGGCCAATTCATTTGCAATAGCTCCATGAAAAGTGACACTGATGTCCACTGGCAGCTGAAGGTCATCAATACTGATGCTCTGCTCGTCAAACCATTCATCGATGAAGTTGTTCAATATATCAACATCAAAGAGGGGCAGATCATTGAAGATCCCCGCCTCTTGCTTGCTCTTGATCAGCATTTCTAGAGCTTCATCACCAAGATCTTCATCACTTGATAGATCAATGGTGTCTTCCTCGTTGCATAGAATGACAGTAGGAGTCAGGTTATGCCCAAAAAATTTCTTGGGCTGCTTGGTCTTCTACTCTTCTTGGTCCTCTTGGAGACACGAGACAAGTCTTCAGACTGCACACCGTGTTCAGGAGGTGCAGTCTTCAATGGCTTCACAGTCGAAGCGGTTGGTGCGGTAGAGGGATTTGAAGCGTTTGCCTTTGTCTTCTTCTGCTTTGGTGGTGCTGGGACATCTTCAGAGTCTACGTCATTAGTAGACTGATCTACTGTGGCCCTCTGAGCAGCAATGTGAGAGAGGAGCCCGTCGAAGCTAGTGAATGGGCCGATGACATTGGCATTGGCTTCACGTGAGCCATCCTGTCTTGGGGCAGAAGGACCAGGGTTGAAGTTGAGTCCAAGCTCCTTTCTGTTCTTGGCAGCTGACTCCTTTGCAAACTGGTAGTTGCGCTTGAAGGGATTGTCTTCACGACACCATAACAAGGACGATGAGTTGGCATTTTCAGGCTGCGGTCCTCTGACCATGCAAGGATAGAAACCTTGAGCAATAGCTTCAGGCTTCGACTTGGGTTGTAGATTCTTGTAAAGAATGTCGCCCCACGGGCGCTTGATAGCATTCTTCTTAGGATATTCGGTAGTGACAAAGTTGTACTTGAACCACCGTTCTGCCTAATATCTTCGGATCCATTGAATTCGGGTCTCGCACTGATTGTAGTTCTCCTCTGGATCTGTCTTGTATAGTTCATACAGATCCGGAGGCAGATCAAGAGCAGTATTTCCACAGTGTTGTCTGCCACCCTTCCTAGCAGATTTGTCAGTGGCTATGATATTCAGACAGATAGACTTCAGAATAGTGAAAGGCTTCCGTCTACTGGTCAGACAAGAACTAGCTTCAGGGGAGTGAATATGATGATGTAAGAACTTTGCAAATGAATGCAGACTATGAGAACCAAGGGATTCTCCCATGAACATGTACCTGTGAAAGCATTAGAGATGCGAGGGAAGGGGAAGAGGTCATATCCTTTCTCAGAAGATTTTCAAGATAACTCAGTTTGAAGATAGTGACCTCATAGAGCAAAGACATTCACTTATTTGAAGAGGGTTGGTTCCAGATTTGTACGAATCCATGAGTCAGTACAAGTGAGGAATCTAACTAGTTATGAAGCATAAGTGAATATACTTTGCAAGATATGAGATTCAGAAAGAGACAGATCCAGATTTAGAAGTATAGAAACCACTTTTGGTTGAAGTGGATGGATTTGACAGATCAAAAATACTGTTAAAAGTGAGATTTATTTACCCCAAACGAACTGCTAGACAAGGCGGAAGGGAGGCCGAGAAGTCCAATCTTCCGTGCCCTAACTTGGCGGCGAAAGACACCTACGACGGCGGCGGAGAAGACGTGGTCCGCGGTTGGCGTGAGGACGGTGTCGTAGAGGTCGCGGCAGCTAAGCACTTCATCTCCGGCGTCGACACGAGCTAGCGGTGGCGCTAGGGTTTGAGCGAGGTGGCGACATGGAAGAAGAGATAATGATGCGCGGGATGGGTATTTATATGGTACAGGGATGCACAGTGCAATTACGCTGGTGCCCTTGGCGGTTCACATCTGATGGGCATGTGGCATGCATGCAACTCCTTGGAAGTCGTTCCATGTTCCCACGCACGCCTGGTTTGTAGGGTGGTCGTTCCGGCTTCTCCGGTTTTCAGGCAAAAGAGATATAACATTGAAAGCAGTTTTAAATGTGTGTCTCTGTATCTTCCGCTGACAAGGACGCAGTGAAGACATTCGACAAGTTTTAACAGAATGCATATGACTAGATAGAGAGTTTGAGGAAGAAGCATAGAAGGGGTTAGGGTCCAATTACATTCACTTAGTTCGGAAAATGGCAAGTTCGAAGACATAGCAATAAGTGAATGCTGTAGAGGACATAACACCATATATATATATATATTCATCAAAAAGACCAAATCACATTGTGAAGATAAACCTAGAAGACATATCAATGTTGAAGACAAACCAAATGCGAAGATAATGCAATCATGACGCCAAAAGAAAAATCTTCGAGAAAGTTTGGTGGTGGCATTACCCACCGTATAGGAAGTATTAGACCCAGACACGGCGCACAATTATTGTGGCACTCCAAAGTCAAATTCCGCGTTAATGTATTCGCACTTAGAGTGTATGTCTTCATTGATTGAAGATATACGTTACTTTGTGTGTTGCACATCTAAGTCATCAAAATGCATAAGTGTTAGGATGTGTGTCCAATCACAGGACATTTGAGGATTCTAAGATATTTAGCTCACACCGCAACTTACAAAACCTTTTTTCATCCACGGGCTTTGTGAGGATATCTGCCAATTGCCCTTCAGTGTTGACGTGAATGATATCAATAACTTCCTTCATGACATGATCTCTGAGAAAGTGATGATGGATCTAAATGTGCTTTGTCTTCGAGTGCTGGACTGGATTGTTGGCAATCTTGATGGCCCTTTCGTTGTCGCAGTAGAGTGGCGCATGCTTCAGGTGGATGCCATAGTCCTTGAGAGTTTGCTTCATCCATGGAAGCTGAGCGCAGCAAGATCCAGCAGCAATGTATTCAGATTCAACAGTGGAGAGTGATACACAGTTCTGCTTCTTCGAAGACCAACAGACCAGAGATCGTCCAAGAAAGTGACATGTCCTTGATGTGGACTTGCGATCAACCTTGTCACCAGCATAATCAGCATCTGAGAATCCAACTAGATCAAACTCTGAGCCCTTTGGATACCATAACCCTAGTGTTGGGGTGTAAGCCAAATATCGAAGAATTCGCTTCACAGCTAAGTGATGCAATTCCTTTGGTGCCGCTTGGAATAAAGCACACATGCAAAGGCT
The DNA here is from genome assembly GCF_018294505.1 of Triticum aestivum. Lineage (NCBI taxonomy): Eukaryota > Viridiplantae > Streptophyta > Magnoliopsida > Poales > Poaceae > Triticum > Triticum aestivum. Next base: position 161,112,448 of record NC_057799.1, on the reverse strand, counting down.
AAGCATTATATCAGGCCTAGATGCACATAAGTAGAGTAAAGAACCAATCATGGAGCGGTATACCTTTTGATCGAACTCTTTACCACTGTCGTCAGGGCCCAATTGGCCTTTGGTTGGCATTGGCGTCGTGTACCCTTTGCAGTCTTGCATTCCAAACTTCTTCGGGCAATTTTTGAGATATTTTTCTTGTGAAATGAAGATGGCATTGCTTTGCTGACGGATTCGAAGACCAAGAAAGAATTTCAGCTCACCCATCATGGACATCTGATATTGCTCTTGCATCATATGCCCAAAATCATCACCGTATCTCTTGCCAGTGCAGCCGAAGATAATGTCATCCACATAGATTTGGCATACAAACAGTTCACCATCATATGTCTTCGTGAAGAGAGTGGGACCTAGAGAACCAGGTTTGAAGCCTTTGCTCTTCAGGAAGTCTTTGAGTGTGTCATACCAAGCTCGAGGTGGTTGTTTGAGGCCATACAACGCCTTGTTGAGCTCTTATACCATGTCAGGACGCTTTGGGTCTTCAAAACCAGGTGGTTGTGCAACATACACTTCTTCTTCAATTTTGCCGTTGAGAAAGGCACTCTTTACATCCATTTGGTACAGAAGAATGTTGTTGTGGTTGGCATAGGCTAGCAGTATGCGAATGGCTTCAAGCCTAGCCACAGGAGCAAATGTTTCATCGAAGTCAATCCCTTCAACTTGTGTGTAACCTTGAGCAACAAGACGAGCCTTGTTTCTGACAACTTGACCATGCTCATCTTGTTTGTTGTGATAGATCCATTTGGTATCGATGATGTTGTGCTTGCGAGGATCTGGACGCTTTACTAGCTCCCATACATTGTTCAGCTTGAACTGTTGAAGCTCTTCTTGCATGGCTTGAATCCATTCAGGTTCCATGAAGGCTTCATCAACTTTCCTAGGTTCGGATATTGAGACAAATGCAAAGTGCCGACAGAAATTTGCTAGCTGTGTTGCTCTTGAATGAGTGAGTGGACCAGGTGCATTGATGCTATCAATTATCTTCTCAATCTGTACTTCATTTGCAACACGAGGATGAACTGGACGAAGATTTTGTCCCTGCTGATCATTGTCTTCATTTTTAGCATTGGCTTCAGGCTAAGCAGTGTCTTCAGGCTGATTAGGTATAGAAATGATGATTTCCTCTCCAGCCTGTGCCTCTGAAGGTATGATTTCTCCAGTACCCATAAGCTTGATAGATTCACTCGGTGTAGCTTCATCTAGCACATTTGGCAGGTGCTCTCTTTGCGAGCCGTTAGTCTCATCGAACCGCACATCCACAGTTTCAACCACTTTGTAGTGAAAGAGGTTGAAGACTCTGTAGGAGTGCGAATCCTTCCATAGCCAAGCATAAAACCTTCATGTGCTTTCGGTGCAAATTTTGAAGTGTGATGTGGATCGTTGATCCAGCACCTAGCACCAAATACTCTGAAATAGCTGACGTTTGGCTTCTTACCAGTCAGGAGCTCATATGATGTCTTCTTTAAGAACTTGTGAAGATAAACGCGGTTGATGATGTGGCATGCAGTATCAATAGCTTCAGGCCAGAACTTCCTTGGAGTCTTGTACTCATCAAGCATCATCTGTGCCATCTCAATGAGGGTTCTGTTCTTGCACTCCATGATGCCATTCTGCTGAGGTGTGTATGGAGCTGAGAACTCATGTGTGATGCCCAATGTATCGATATAAGTGCCGAGGCCGGTGTTCTTGAATTCTGTGCCGTTGTCACTTTGGATGTGCTTGATCTTGATGCCATAGTTGGTCATAGCACGATTGGCGAATCTTCTGAAGACATCCTGCACTTCAGTCTTGTAGAGAATCATGTGCACCCATGTATATCTCGAGTAATCATCAACAATGACAAAGCCATAGAGGCAAGTAGTGGTAGTGAGGGTAGAGTAGTGAGTAGGGCCGAATAAGTCCATGTGAAGCAGCTCGAAGGGACGTGTCGTCATCATTGATAACCCACAAGTATAGGGGATCAATTGTAGCCTCTTTCGATAAGTAAGAGTGTCGAACCCAATGAGGAGCTAAAGGTAGAACAAATATTCCCTCAAGTTCTATCGACCACCGATACAACTCTACGCACGCTTAACGTTCGCTTTACCTAGAACGAGTATAAAACTAGAAGTACTTTGTAGGTGTTGTTGGATAGGTTTGCAAGATAATAAAGAGCGCGTAAATAAAAGGGGGGCTGTTTAGATAAAGACACAATAAAGTAAATATAGCGAGTGTGGAAAAGTGGTGGTAGGTGTTGCGAAATTTTCCCTAAGCAATTGACTACTTTACTAGACCGATAGCAAGTTTTATGTGGGAGAGGCCACTCCTAGCATGTCATCCCTGACTTGGAATTCTATGCACTTATGATTGGAACTATTAGCAAGCATCCGCAACTACTAACGTTCATTAAGGTAAAACCCAACCATAGCATTAAGATATATTGGTCCCCCTTCAATCCCGTATGCATCAATTTCTATGCTAGGTAGAAGCTTCTGTCACTCTTGCCCTCCAATACATAGTCCTATCAACATACAACTAACCCTATGGTGTGATCCACACGCGCGCTCATATGATGGGCACCAAAGGACATCAACATAACTGCAAGCAAATTAAATCAATCATAGCAATTCATCAACCACCGATAGGACAACGAAAATCTACTCAGACATCATAGGATGGCAACACATCATTCGATAATAATATGAAGCATAAAGCACCATGTTCAAGTAGAGGGTACAGCGGGTTGCGGGAGCGTGGACCACTGTAGATAGAGGGGGGAAGGTGATGGAGATGTTGGTGAAGATGGCGGAGGTGTTGGTGAAGATGGCGATGGTGATGATGACCGCGGCGGTGTTCCGGCGCCACCGGAAGAGAGGGGGAGAGAGCCCCCCTTCTTCTTCTTCTTCTTATTCCTTGACCTTCTCCCTAGATGGGAGGAGGGTTTCCCCTCTGGTCCTTGGTCTCCATGGCGTGGGAGGGGCGAGAGCCCCTCCGAGATTGGATCTGTCTCTCTGTCTCTCTCTGTTTCTGCGCTTTGGTATTCTGCCGTTGCACCGTTTCGTATATATATGGAGATCCGTCACTCTGATTGGATTGAAACCTTGGCCCAGATTTTTCTCCGAAAATTAGCTTTCTTGCGGCCGAAGAAGAGCAGCAACCGCCTTACAGGTGACCCACGAGGGTCAGGGGCGCGCCCCCTGCCTCGTGGCCACCTCGGGCACCGTCTCGCGTTGATTTTTCTTCCCCTATTCTCCAAATATTCCAAAAATATTCTCCGTCCATTTTTATCCCGTTTGGATTCCGTTTCATATGGGGTTTCTGCGAAACATAAAACATGCAACAAACAGGAACTGGCACTGGGCACTGGATCAATATGTTAGTCCCAAAAATAGTATAAAAAGTTGCCAAAAGTATATGAAAGTTGAATAATATTGGCATGGAACAATCAAAAATTATAGATACGACGGAGACGTGTCAGCATTCCCAAGCTTAATTCCTGCTCGTCCTCGAGTAGGTAAATGATAAAAAAGAATTTTTTTGATGTGGAATGCTACCTAGCATAATCTTGATCACATAATCTAATCATGGCATGAATATTAAGACACGAGTGATTCAAAGCAATAGTCTATCATTTGACATAAAAACAATAATACTTCAAGCCTACTAATAAAGCAATCATGTCTTTTCAAAATAACATGGCCAAAGAAAGTTATCCCTACAAAATCATATAGTCTGGCTATGCTCCATCTTCACCACACAAAATATTCACATCATGCACAACCCGATGACAAGCCGAGCAATTGGTTCATACTTTTTAACGCGCTTCAGTCTTTTCAACCCTCACGCAATACATGAGCGCAAGCCATGGAGATATAGCACTATGGGTGGAATAGAATATGATGATGGGGGTTATGTGGAGAAGACAAAAAATGAGAAAGTCTCACATCGACGCGGCTAATCAATGGGCTATGGAGATGCCCATCAATTGATGTCAATGTGAGGAGTAGGGATTGCCATGCAACGGACGCACTAGAGCTATAAGTATATGAAAGCTCAAACTGAAACTAAGTGGGTGTGCATCCAACTTGCTTGCTCATGAAGACCTAGGGCATTTGAGGAAGCCCATCGTTGGAATATACAAGCCAAGTTCTATAATGAAAATTCCCACTAGTATATGAAAGTGATAACTCAAGAGACTCTCTATATGAAGAACATGGTGCTACTTTGAAGCACAAGTGTGGTAAAAGGATAGTAACATTGCCCCCTTTTCTTCTTTTCTTTTTTCTTTTTTTTTGCGGGCTTCTTTGTCCCCCTTTTTTATTTAGGCTTCTTTGGCCTCTCTTTTTTTTCTTGGGGCAATGCTCTAATAATGATGATCATCACACTTTTATTTACTTACAACTCAATATTACAACTTGAAACTAGAACAAAGATATGACTCTATATGAATGCCTCCGGCGGTGTACCCGGATGTGCAATGATCTAGCTTAGCAATGATATCAAAAAACGGACAAGCCATGAAAACATCATGCTAGCTATCTTACGATCATGCAAAGCAATATGACAATAAATGCTCAAGTCATGTATATGATGATGATGGAAGTTGCATGGCAATATATCTCGGAATGGCTATGGAAATGCCATGATAGGTAGGTATGGTGGCTGTTTTGAGGAAGATATAAGGAGGTTTATGTGTGATAGAGCGTATCGTATCACGGAGTTTGGATGCACCGGCGAAGTTTACACCAACTCTCGAGGTGAGAAAGGGCAATGCACGGTACCGAAGAGGCTAGCAATGATGGAAGGGTGAGTGTGCGTATAATCCATGGACTCACATTAGTCATAAAGAACTCATATACTTATTGCAAAAGTTTATTAGCCCTCGAAGCAAAGTACTACTACGCATGCCCCTAGGGGGATAGATTGGTAGGAAAAGACAATCGCTCGTCCCCGACTGCCACTCATAAGGAAGACAATCAATAAATACCTCATGCTCCGACTTCGTTACATAACGGTTCACCATACGTGCATGTTACGGGAACCACAAACCTCAACACAAGTATTTCTACTAATCCACAACTACCCACTAGCATGACTCTAATATCACCATCTTTATATCGCAAAACTATTGCAAGGAATCAAACATATCATATTCAGTGATCTACAAGTTTTATGTAGGATTTTATGACTAACCATGTGAATGACCAGTTCCTCTCATCTCTCTAAATAGATATAAGTGAAGCAAGAGAGTTTAATTCTTTCTACAAAAGATATGCCCACGCTCTAACAAATATAAGTGAATCAGAAGAGCATTCTACAAATGGCGGTTTTCTATGTAAAGAGAAACAGGCAATCCAAACTTCAAATGATATAAGTGAAGCACATGAAGCATTCTATAAAGCCATACTCAAAAGATATAAGTGAAGTGCAAAGAGCATTCTATAAATCAACCAAGGACTATCTCATACCAGCATGGCGCATAAAATAAAAGTGAAAACTAAATGCAAAAGACGCTCCAAGATTTGCACATATCGCATGAACGAAACGAATCCGAAAACATACCGATACTTGTTGAAGAAAGATGGGATGCCTTCCGGGGCCTCCCCAAGCTTAGACGCTTGAGTCTCCTTGAATATTTACTTGGGGTGCCTTGGGCATCCCCAAGCTTGAGCTCTTGCCTCTCTTCCTTCTCCTCACATCGAGACCTTCTTGATCATCGTACACTTCATCCACACAAAACTTCAACAGAAAACTCGGTAAGATCCGTTAGAATAATAAAGCAAATCACTACTCTAAGTACTTTTGCAAACCAATTCATATTTTTTGCATTGTAGCTACTGTAATATAACTTTTCCATCGCTTAATCCACTGATATAAATTGATAGTTTCATCGAAACAAGCAAACTATGCATCGAAAACAGAATCTCTCTAAAACAGAACAGTCTGCAATAATCTGAACATTCACCATACCTCTGGTACTCCAAAAATTATATCAAAATTAGGAAAAATAAAAAATTTGTATAGAAAGACAGTGCAAAAAGTTTCAGAACCATTTGACGTCCCAATAAAAAATTTAAAATCGCGCACTACAGCCAAAGTTTCTGTCCTGCACCGCACAAACCAACAAGCATTGTAAACATCCTAAGGGCAAACCTTGGCACATTATTTTTATAATACAATGGAATTGTACAAGGGGATAATTATTTTTTTTTGAAAATTTTCTGTAATTAAGATTCACAAAGTTTCCATGGGCATGAACAAAGTTCAAGGACGTCCCCCACTTTCACAATGCTCGTCTATCTCACTTTCACTTTTCTTTTTGAAAAGTTTTGGGTTCCCCACTTTATTTATTTTTTGTTTTTAAACTTTATAAAAGCACACAACAGAAATAAATGACTCTCTAAAACTTCCGGGTTATCTCCCTGGCAGCGCTTTCTTTAAAGCCATTAAGCTAGGCATATGGTGCTCAAGTAATGAATCCACCCGGATCCCAAGGTATATCAAAGCCAATTTTAATTAACAATGATTTGTAATTTAGTAGTGAGCACAAAGTAACATATATCATGTAATGACGAAGTCTAGCTCTCTTCCTATGCATCGGCATGTCATAAAAGAACAATTCATGCACACAAAGTAAAGGCCAATGCATAGTATAAACAATTTCTTGCAATTTTATCATGTGGGAAACATAGAGAGGTGGAGATATAGTTCCTCTCTCATAATAATTGCAAGTAGGAGCAGCAAGCACATGCATATTATATTCATCAAAATCATCACGTGCAACGGTAAAAGGCAACCCATCAATATAATCCTTAATAAGGGCAAACTTCTCCGATATAGTGTAGTCGGGAGAATTCAAAAAGATAATAGGACTATCATGCGTGGGTGCAATAGCAACTATTTCATGTTTAACATAAGGAACTATAGCAAGTTCATCTCCATAATCATAATTCATATTGGCATCTTGGCCACAAGCATAGCAAGCATCATCAAAAAGGGATATTTCAAAAGAATCAACGGGATCATAACAATCATCATAGCAACCATCCTTCGGTAAGCACGAAGGGAAATTAAACAATGTATGAGTTGAAGAGTTACTCTCATTAGAAGGTGGGCACGGGTAGCTAATCCGCTCTTCCTCCTTTTGTTCTTCGCTCTCCTCATCATCTTTTTCATCCAATGAGCTCACAATGTCATTACTTTCTTCTTCCATAGGCTCCTGCAAAATATTAGTCTCTTCTTGGACAGCGGAGACTTTCTCAATAAATTCATCAATATCGGAATTGAATTCATAATTCTCATAGCAATATTTAAGGATAGCTAAATTTTCAGGTCTATAAACAGCATCATAAAGATTTTCACACTCTCCGAACAAAGATTCAATTTCATAAGCACCCATAAAATCAACAAATTCTTCTATTTGTTCCACATCATAATAATCATATATACCATTACCATAAGAAGCTAAGGTTTTATTATCATTAAATTTGCATGAAAAGGGAAGGTGTGGAGCCTTCATCGTAGAGCAACAAGTATAATCATAACTCAAGCATACTTGCCGAGCATACCACTTCAACATATAAATTTGATCCCATAATAGTTTCCCTTTTTGAGTCAAGCGATAATCCCTAAAGTATTCACGTTGATCCAACGTGTCTTCCATTACCAGATTGAATGGGGTTTTCTCAGGATTATCAAAGTAGTACATAATATCTGTCACATAACGAGCATCGAGGGTTTTAGGAGGTTCCCCATCTCCATGAGCAGCAAGTACACCTAATTTTTTTGGTATTTCGTGTTCCATATCCATAACTAAAGATAGAGAACAACTTAGAACAGCAAATAAAAATTACTTAGTGATAAAGCAAACAAGGACACACGAGAATATTCACCCTACGCTATGACTCCCCGGCAACGGCGCCAGAAAAAGGTCTTGATAACCCACAAGTATAGGGGATCAATTGTAGACTCTTTCGATAAGTAAGAGTGTCGAACCCAACGAGGAGCTAAAGGTAGAACAAATATTCCCTCAAGTTCTATCGACCACCGATACAACTCTACGCATGCTTAACGTTCGCTTTACCTAGAACAAGTATAAAACTAGAAGTACTTTGTAGGTGTTGTTGGATAGGTTTGCAAGATAATAAAGAGCGCATAAATAAAAAGGGGCTGTTTAGATAAAGACACAATAAAGTAAATATAGCGAGTGTGGAAAACTGGTGGTAGGAGTTGCGAAATTGTCCCTAAGCAATTGACTACTTTACTTATGATTGGAACTATTAGCAAGCATCCGCAACTACTAACATTCATTAAGGTAAAACCCAACCATAGCATCAAGATATATTGGTCCCCCTTCAATCCCATATGCATCAATTTCTATGCTAGGTAGAAGCTTTTGTCATTCTTGCCCTCCAATACATAGTCCTATCAACATACAACTAACCCTATGGTGTGATCCACGTGCGCGCTCATATGGTGGGCACCAAAGGACAGCAACATAACCAAAAGCAAATTAAATCAATCATAGCCATTCATAGACCACCGATAGGACAACGAAAATCCACTCAGACATCATAGGATGGCAACACTTCATTGGATAATAATATGAAGCATAAAGCACCATGTTCAAGTAGAGGGTACGGCGGGTTGCGGGAGAGTGGACCGTTGTAGATAGAGGGGGGAAGGTGATGGAGATGTTGGTGAAGATGGCGATGATGATGATGGCCGCGGCGGTGTTCCGGCGCCACCGGAAGAGAGGGGGAGAGAGCCCCCTTCTTCTTCTTCTTCTTCTTCCTTGACCTTCTCCCTAGATGGGTGTTTGACACGAGAAAAATCTTAATGCACTCCGGATGAAGGGAAGAGAAGGAGTGTGGATTTCTCTCATGCGTCGGGAAAAAGAAAATGCGGGTGTGCCAGTGTACCATAGTACACAAAGAAAAGTGGTACGGGAAACAAGTATTTCATTAATCTCATAGGATAAACAAAATTACAAGATCCCGTAAAAAAATGAGCTCCGTGGCCTACTAGCGCGGCCTGCCTGACTATGGCGATGTGCGGTCTCCTAGTTCCTGGGGCCTCGAAAAGCTCTCGGTTAATTACTCCCGCGGGTTGCTCCGCGAGATACCTCCGATTAAGCCGTGTGGTCGTCTTCGTCATCTTCGCTTCGCGTTCTCCATGCATTATGATGATGGTGTGTGTGTGGTGTGGGCGGCGGCAAAGCCCATGTCCTCGTCGGTACACGTGCCTCTCAAAACATGGCTTTGTGCTGGCCACGTTCGCCCTCGCTGTCGTGCCTCGTCGGTCTTGACAGCGTTGATGTACTCGGTGTTGGGGTAGCATGGATCCTGCTTGGCTCGGACTTCTTGACGATGTAGCGGCTTCGTCGGGGTAACGCAAGGGGTTGCCTCGCGGGAGTACTCTTTTGTGGAGACGGTGTCAATGTAAAACCAACGCACGCTCGCATCGGCATGACCGGTGTGGTTGGCGTCTCATCTCGACTAGACGCCGAGGTTACGGCAGTCTGCGGAGACAAAGACTCCGCCTCACGAGGCCGTGAAAGGTAACATCTTAGAGGGGCGTGGTGGATGCCTCGTCTCAGCTAGACGCCGTATTCGGTGGTCTGCTAAGACAAAGAGCACGCCGTCTGTACGGTGATGGGACATGTGTGCAACAAAGGATGCGCCTCCTCTCAGCTGGACGCCGTATTCGGTGGTCCGCCAAGACAAGGGAGACGTATCACAGGGCCGAAGAAAGATGACATGGAGGGGCGTGGTTGATGCCTCGTCTCAGCTAGACGCCGTATTCGGTGGTCTGCTAAGACAAGGAGCACGCTGCCTGTACGACGACGAGACCTCTGCCACGAAGGGTGCGTCTCGTCTCGGCTGGACGCCGTATTCGGTGGTCCACCAAGACAAGAGCAAAACATTGTGTTGCCGAAGAAGGATGGCTTTATGGAGGGCGTGGGTGATGCCCCGTCTCAGCTAGACGTCGTATTCGGTGGTCTGTTAAGACAAGGAGCACGCCGCCTATATGACGGTGAGACCTGTGCAACGAAGGGTGCTTCCCGTCTCGGCTGGACGCCGTATTCGGTGGTCCACCAAGACAAGGGAAACACATCACAGGGTCGAAGAAAGATGACATCGAGGGGAGTGATTGATGCCATGTCTCAGCCAGACGCCGTATTCGGTGGTCCGCCGAGACTAGGATCATGCCGCCTGTACGCCGAAACCTTTATGCCATGAAGGGTGCACCCCGTCTTTGTCAGACGCCGTACTCGGTGGTCCGCCAAGACATGGGCACCGCCTCATGGGGCCGAGGAAGGTGACTTTGTAGAAAGGCGTGGTTGGGTCCCGTCGTTGGCGAGCTCCGTCCGCACTCGATGAAGGGCTTGGTGTGGACAAGCTTCGGTGATGTTGGTGTAGTCTCCTTGTTCGATGAAGTCCTCTCCGGTGCCGGCAGCGGGATCGAACGAGCGTTGTCTGTGGCGATGAGCACGTACTCTCCATGTAGTGCATGCATGCTGGATGTAAGGGGGAGACAAAAGAAAAGAATTAGACATTAGTCTCACCTTTCGGAAACATGACCTTTGCGTCCATCGCCATCGGAGTTTTTTGGCCAGATGAGAGTACGCCGAGTCACCAATCTCCTGCCAACGTGCGTGTCTCCTCCCTGCGTGAGTTGTGTGCTTGGGTTTTGTCGTGCGTGAGATCAGCGTGCGTGAGTTTCTCTCGTGGGTTTGCCGCCTGTCTCCAATGTTGAGACTTTGCCTCTATATATAGGCGTCCGGATGGTGCAGAGGAAAGGAAACGTGAGATTTCTTGGTCCGTACTCTTGCTTCGTTCGGCAGGTCACCTTTCCGATTGTGTATTGCTCCTCGTCCAAGTTGATGCGTAAGCTAAGGAAATTCCAATGCCGCTTCTACACCTTCCTTCTGCTAGAAACTTTCCATTTGAGCCTGCAAAAAGAAAGGAAAACATCTTGCATACATGTGATTACTCGGCTGCAGATGGACCTGCCTCTTGTTTTTTTTATCAATACGTGTGCCTGCTGGCTGGCCCCTGAATACTCAAGTACGTACGCATGCGTACATGGTTGCCGCGTATAATCTACCAAAAATACATGCATGTATACTACCTTACGTGTGCATGCAAAAAGGTAACCAAAGACTAGCTAGCATATGAGTGGGCTAAAGTACAGGTACACGTATATGCTTGGTTTGAGTACTGCGGGTATTCAGGTATATACACGTGGGCTTGCCGGCCGGCCGAGATACCCGAATACGTACATATAGTGTACAAATACCAAGTGCAAGGCAAGCTTGTCACGTACATGCAAAAACCTTTTTTTTTATTTGAACGAGCATCCAAAAGCTACGTACATATGATAATAAGCCCAATCCCATGTATATTACATGTACATTACCTGTGCCGAGCTCGAAGTTGAGATTGATACGGTGAAGCACGTCGGACAGGTCTATACAAGGCAAGTTCACTTCAACTCTTCGTACAAGGAAGCAAAGTCTTCAACATAGTCCAAAGCTCCCGATCGATGCAATCCCTTGCCGCATCCGATCAGGGCTCTTGCATAGGTCTTGCCATGTATGCATCATCTAAGCTGCTATAAAGTTGAGACCCTAGGTAGCGTCCGAGGGCACACAAGTTTGATCATCGCCTACAACACATCCGATCAGAAGAGAAAAAGGTACAATTTCGTTATCTCTTTTCTAAAGCTAATGCGTCGCCTGGACTTTGCACGTTCTGCGTGCATGCCCAGTAAATAAACTTGCATCTTTTGTCTCCTGCTAACTTTGTATTTGTTGTTTCACTCGTATCATCAGGACACCATGGGACGGGGCGACAAGTTCAAGAAGTATGAATCGAGAGACGTTGAAGGCTCGACGAGCGGCAGCAAGAACGGCAAAGGCGGCTCAACTCCTCCACCACCTACAAGCAAGTCCGGAAACCACTCCAAGGGTGTGGAGTACACACGCCGGTCACCGCCATTGCCAAGTGCCCTGTCGCTTGTACTGAAGTCGCTTAGCACAGCGCCACGGACTACGCATAGCTATCCGAACCGCAACTCGAAGAATTCTGATGAGACATCCATCTCCCTTCATGACGACGCTCCACCACTAGGGAACCTGGAGGTGAAAAAAAGAAACAGAGCTCGCATGAATGTATTCTTTCCTTAGTTCTACGTAAATCCTGTACGCATGCAGGACAAGCTCGACGACGTGTTGCCGTTCGTGCCTATGAGCCGCGGTATGGAGCAACTCTTAGACGAGGTGATGGAAAACATGGAGCAAGATGGGCCGGCCACAAGATCCGCACCTCCTGTCAAGTCTAGTTCGGTGGCGCAGCACATGCCCCCGGCAGTGAGTGATCCAGCTGCGAATTCTTCAAATGTGGCAGGGAGTGATCTTGTCGTAAAACCCGCCTCCCTGGTGACAAAGCCCGCTTCTTTAACCACATCAACAGGCACCCCTGAAGTGGACAAAAAGCGGTCATCGGGAGCTATCAATGACAAGGATGTTGGGGTAACTGCAAAGAAGCCAAGGCCGTCTGCTTGCGGTACGTGCATAGTACCCCTGCCACCTTTGCATGATTTGATTTTTTTTATGCTTTCTTGACACTTTCTCTTTTTGTCGCCTTTCTAGATGTCTCCAGCAAATCAACTAATCTAGAAGGCTTTTATTCCCCTGAGGCAAAGGAGCTCCGTCTCTTAATTGAGCAACACAAGAATATCCTTGCTGGAGAAAACACTCTGCTCGAGAAGCTCAAAGTCCCTCCAACTAGTAACATCTCAACGCCAAGCCTTGTTCTCCCGCCCAGAATAGCAGCAAAGTACATCTCAATAGGACTCAAAGATATACAAGAGGCGCTAAGGGAGCAGCCGATCAATGAGGAGCTAACCATCACGAAAATCGAGTCTGTGATAAGTATGTGGAAGATCCCGTATGTGAACGAGGTCTTGCCAGACCTCGAAATTCTGATTCGCCATCTTGAAGCGGTGGTGGCTCGTCTGGGCGGGAAAGGTGGCCTTGGCACTTCCCACACATCGACACCCGCGCCGGCTCAAGTGTCATCTCGGCTGGAGAAACTCGATGCAGCTCATGCGGGGATCACTCAAGGACTTCGCCGCCTCGAGAAGGAAGGGCCGCACCTAGAGGGACGCCTTGCCGACCTCGCCTCCATCTGCAACAGACAAAAGAAGTTGGCCGAAGAACATCGGATGCTTGCCGGCACACATCAGCAACTTGCCGAGGAGTACAAGGCCCTCTGCGAGAAAGAAACAGAGATGGCGGCACTGGCTGAAAAGCGCACAGGCGTCCTAGCTGACATGATGACTTCTATCTCCCGCCATCTTGAAGCTCATGAAGATGTGGTCCGGAGTTCATCACAGGTGGCCGAGTCATACACAAGACGCCGTGCGGAGGCGACTGCCTTCCTGGCCGCCGGCGGAACGCTTCCGGAAATCGCGACGATCCTAGCATACAAAGCTCCTGAGTGAGGGAGCGGGCTAGAGATCATGGACTGCTCCGCAAAAGCTGCACTTAGTTCAAATAAGTTCTATCGTAGTTAAATATAATTTGTCTTAGCTCATCCAGAACATAGTTTGATTAGTCCCGGTGAACTTTTGTATCCTCGATCAATAAAAATGATAGCTTTTGTGATATATCTCCTTTTTTTACTTTTACTTGCTGGGTCTTTGCTTCATACTGGCCATGGAGCTGCATTGTATCCGCTTCCAACACTGATGAGGCTAGCTAACCACAGCCTCCTTGGTGTATATGTTGCAGTCCTTCGCTCGGTCCTTGTTGGACTCCACCAATGCTTGACGTAACAGCTTCAACTTGTCTTGCACCAGCCGCGAGACCTTCGAGTGCACATCTAGACCTCAAAAATATATTGATCAATCCATCATATGTGCGGGTGTTCATATGCTTATTTGCATGTCCGTCGTAGCGGCCGCCACGTATAACCGAGGCATATATTTTCGCTGTGCATATTGCCGTTCTCACGCATGCATGTATGTACGTAGGCAAAATTGCCATGCACCACGTACAAGATCAATCAAGAGATTAACTAATTCGTGCGTGCACTAGTCCACCATGTGTGTACATATACTCTTCCCTGTTTATCCTGTACTCCCGAAAATTCCTTTTCTTCAGAAAAAATAATAATAATAATAATAACAATTAAGCGATTAGTCATGTAAGAGAGAGGAAAAAGAGTTGAGCCGTATTTTTTTAGTACTTATTTAACCTCTCTTTTTTTAGTACAAAACTTCATCAAACAAATGCCCCCTCACCAAATAAAGTTCGAGCGTGAAGCGATCGAACTTAGTTTGGTGAAAACTTTTTTTTTCTGTAACGAATTGGCGCATCAACATGCAGCCTAGAGAGGTATTGACCCGAGGTTCGTGATATTGAGCGTCGTCCCGAAGATGATTGATTAATAGTAATGTAAATTAGTGTAGGCATGTCCATCCACACTTCTGTTCTCTAGGGTGCTCGTTGGATTGTATAACACGCACGATGCCAGCCAACGAAGGAACCCTATCATGTCTTCATTTCATGGCGAAACAGCATGCCTTGTCCTGAAAACAAAAAAAAATAAAAATTTACCAATTTCGTCGCGACCGTCTAGCTGCTATGGTGCCAGCCGACTTGATTGGAGGGTTTCACAGATTCATGCTGGCCGCACTGGCGCGTTGCACTGCTCCCATGATCTCCTTGTGTTGATGTAGGCGAGGTATCGGTATACCGTCGATAGCTCCACTCCGTTGAATGAACCGTCACACTATCCATGGTGTGACAATTCTGGTGGTGCGCCGGGACGCCATCGACCTTACAAATAATTGAGGGGTTGACGTTGGCCCCATGCTTCATTGTTGTTGGAGACAGGGTTACGGGGACGAATTGGCTGCACCTCCGTGAGTGGAGGTGTTGCCTTCTGTCACCCACCGTGCGTGTCGGTGTAGACCATTGGTTGTCGGGCTGTCGTCGGTATTGGCAGGGACGCATGGGTACTGCTGCACCCAAACACCCAGGACGTAGTTCGATGTAGCGGTTGTCGTCAGAATGCCGTCGACGATGACAGGGAGTGTCTCTCCATGGCTGCAAAAGATGTTGGAGGAGCACAACTAGGAACACCAAACAAAAACAGGCGATAAAGAGAGGGGGGAAAGTTTGTGGGTTTTAAAATGTTGGCTTTCCCGTTATACACCAGCTATAGGCGTGATATCCGAGAAGGCTACCGAAGGACTTGTCATTGGGAACCGTCGAAAGACCTTGACGATCGCAACTCAACAACTTAAATAGCTTTGGTGTACGTGTATGAAGACGCCGTGTTTCGGGATGCTTCCGAGAGGCAACAAAAATTCATACTCTAGCCCATCATCATATTGAGGGCCCCCACAGCTCAACATGCCCCCTGCACACGCCCCATGAACCCAGAGACTTGGGTGTGGTAAGTTCAGGTTAAATGGTTTTGGGACAACAGCTTGGCGATTTTTCTTCGTGCATATTGAGGGGTGGTGAACAGCTACCTCCCGCCTTCCTTCCAGTGGGTTCCTTACTGCTTGGGACCTCTTGATTGCTTCTTGGACTGTTGGGATTTTCTTTCTTGAATTTTCTTCTTGGACTTTCGGAATTTCATCTTGATTTCTAACGCGGATGATTGATGGGCCACGAACTTCATGGACTTGCTTTGACATTCGGCTGAACTTCTTGAGGACTCTTCTTCCAGGATTTCTTGGGGACCCACCTTGGGAAATTGGAAGGGAACTGTTCACCTCTGTGGACTAGGAAAACCCCTCTAGCACATTATCTGGGGCTTCTGGTGGCGCACCCCAGGGTTGCCATGTGACTACGCACCAAACCAACTTGTGTTGGGTCAGGCAGCCCTCCATGATCTTTTCCTATAGTCTTCCCCGGGGTGTGAGCCTCTGTGAACACGAGGCATGCCGGGAAACATGAAGAGCATGGGGTCTCAATACTTAGAAGTGCCCAAGTAATCATCTCCGCTGCCTCCGGAAGCATACACCTGGTACGTGTCGTGCATTGTGGGTGTAGGAGCCGCTCCACCTGCAACTTGACACATTGTGCCGCCCTCCAACAAGTCCTAGGGTAGCCGAAGCTTCAATCAACAGCGTAGTGCGATAGGGGAAAGCCATTTTTTGTTGGACTTAGTCCGTAAAAATTGGGGAAAACTAGATATATCCACGAAATGCTAAGGAGAATGCATCATGGATCCGAAAGCCCACAGAAAAAGTTTCCCCAATGAAAAATCCAAATGGCAACAAAAGAGGCAAAATTTTAAGAAAAATATTTTTTGAGGAACCTTCCGTTGATTGGGGGCATAGGTCGGACTCCCTGGGAATCTACAAGCTGGTATGCTCCCCCGTCGTAGACTTGCTCGATGACGTATGGCCCTTCCCACTTTGGTTCGAACTTGCCCTTCGTCTTGTGCGTCACGACGATGGGCCGCCTGAGCACGAGAACCAACTCGCCTTTTCGGAAGACGCGTTGCTTAACGAGCTTGTCGTAAGCTCTCACCATATTCTGGCGGTAAAGCTCCAGGTTTTGTAGGGCTTAAGTCGCTCCTCTTCAAGGGCGTCGAGCTCCTGAAACCGCAGTTGTACCTGTTCGTCTTGGCGATCTCATCTTGGATAGCCACCCTCAAAGAGGGTAGCTGGACCTCCAGTGGTAGGACCGCCTCACTCCCGTAAACGAGAGAAAACGGAGTCGCCTGTGTTGGGGTACGGACTATGACACAGTACGCCCATAAGGACTCGAAGAGACGATCATGCCAGTCTCTCCGATTCCTTGTCACCGTCTTCTTGAGTATCTTGCCGAGCTTCTTGTTGAAAGCCTCGATCGCACCGTTAGCTTGAGGGTAGTAGCCGGTGGAGAAGTTCCACTTGATCTTGTACTTCTTCGTGAACCTGTACATCTTGTTGGACTGAAGGCCTTGCCGTTGTCGGAGGTGATCCGATGAGGTATCCCAAAGCGATATATGATGTTTCGCTCTAGGAAGTTGATGACGTTGTCACTCTTCACCTCCCGCAACGGGACAACTTCTGCCCACTTCAAGAAGTCCCCTGGAAGATGGAGGGTCGATAGGGCCGATGACGTCAATTCCCCAGGCATCGAATGGCCAAGAGGGAATGGTAGGGTGAAGAGGGACCGGCGGCCTGTGCTTGAAATCACCATGAACTTGACAATTGTGGCATGATCTAGCCACCCGAAGGCAGTCTGACATAATTCCGGGCCAGTAGTATCCTGCTAGACGTATACTATGATACATCTTGGCCCCTCCTTGGTGGCCGCCGCAGACTCCATGATGCATCTCCTGTAGGATCTTGTCGGCTTCACTTCGGTTGACGCATCGAAGTAGGACCTCCTGTCCATGCAAGCGCCTGTATAGGACACCTGCTTCAAAAAGATAGAAAGGGAGTCGTCGTTGTAGTTGGCGCCTCGTGACAGGGTCATCGGGGAGGCTCCCATGCTTGAAGTAGTCGAGGAATGGTTGCAGCCACTCGCCCTCCTCTACGGCATTTGTCATGACGGTATTGACTTCATACTCCGCCGGGATGAGCTCCAAGACAGCCGGGAGTAGCCACCTTTCTTCCATGTTCACCTGCATTGTTTTATTATCTGGAAGCACCAATGCCGTTGCTAGTTTCGCTAATGCATCAGCAGGTGCATTCCTACTTCGCGGGACATGAAGCACTTCAACATGTTGAAATTTCCCCATTAGATTCCGGGCCACGGAATAGTACGGCACCAGTTCAGGCTTGCGAACTTCATAGATGTCGTTGACTTGACGGATGATGAGTTGAGAGTCTCCATAAGCCCGCAAGGAACGAACCTCCATGGAGAGCACCAAAAGGAGGCCGAAGATGAGCGCCTCGTACTCTGCTTCATTGTTGGAGCATTCTTCTTTGAGGAGGGAGAATGAGTGATACATCACCCCTCCTTCTGGCGTCTTGAATACCAAACCTGCACCAGCTCTTCGTCTTGGGGTACCATCGGAGTTGGCGTCCATGCGGGAGGCATCGTCAAAGTAGAGCTCCCACGACGCATCGAGGTTGACGTTGAAAACCCCCTCGTCAGGAAGGTCCGTGACAAGAGGTGAGTCGTCTGGAATTGGGTGCGCTGCAAGAAACTCCACCAAGGCTTGACCCTTGATTGCTTTTTGAGGCACAAAGGTGATGTCAAACTCCATCATGATAAGTGCCCATTTTCCAAGTCGCCCCATAAGCGCGGGCTGACTTAAACGTACCTCACGGGGTCCGCCCTTGCGACGAGCTGGACTTCATGCTTCAACGTGTAGTGCCTGAGCTTCTTCAAAGCAAAGATTAGGGCCAAGCACAACTTCTCTATAGCAGAGTAGTTTCGCTCAGCCCCCACCATGGTGCGGCTCAAGTAATAACATGCCACCTCCTTCCCTTCATTATTGTTCTGGGCGAACAAAGCGCCTATCGAAGTAGGTTGTGCTGCAATGTATAGAATGAGTGGGTGCCCCTTCACGGGAGCTGCCAAGACAGGTGGATTAAGGAGGTACCTTTTGACTTTGTAGCGACCAGACCTCAAATGGCCTGTGCTGCTGTGCACCAGTGTCATCCCTGGATCAGTAATGCTGACACGCACAGTACAAATGGAGGATTTATAACAGAGTAGCAATCACACACTTATTACATCGAATATCTCCAAAGAGAATAAGTATGAAAACATGGCTTAAGGCCATCTAATAACGATAACAGCGGAAGACTTGGAAGATAAGTGAGTCCATCAACTCCAGCGGCATCACTGAGTATAAGACCACGACCTAAGGCACCTTACTCGTCGTCTGAAAAGTCTGCAACATGAAACGTTGCAGCCCGAAAACGGGTCAGCACATAGAATATGTTGGCAATGTAACACATAGAGAGCAATGAACAATAATAATGCTATACTATATGCATTTATGGCTGGTGGAAAGCTCTATGGTTACAGTTTTGCGAAAAGCCAATTTTATCCTACTTCAAAAGGAATAAATTTTATTTAACTATCATGGTGGTTGAAACATTGAGAAGGTACCTCCAACTCAATCCCAATTAAGTATCATCATTACCCCAACAAAATTAATTATAAGTATCACGGTGATGAGATTCAAATGATAATCCAGGTACTAGATACTCAAGTTGTCCATAACCGGGGACACGGCTAATCATGATCAGTTTGTACACTCTGTAGAGGTTTGCGCACTTTTCCCCACAAGACTCGATCGCCTCCGCTTGATTCTCGCACTGCATGATGTTTGAGAAACGGATGACCGAGACACAGTCTTTCAGAAACAATCACTCTTTACTCTGGATGGACCGGTACACCTACTTTCCCCTACATCTGCTAGTCCACCTCTTCAAGAGATCATGTAACCTACTCAGCTATGCTAGAGCCCATAATAGCTTGTGGCTGCACACGGAAGTTTCTAGCATGAATAATCTTATGATCCCTTTGAGCCTGGGTGGCGGACCTTATACATACAGACAACACTGGGTTCTCCAGGTGCCTCAATCCACCCAGATGTGAGTTTTAGTTGCCACCTTAAGTTGAACCATTATTAACAATCTCACATCTGTCATGAATATCTCTCAAACCCAATCCACGTCTACGAGCATAGCATGGCAATATAATAGCAACGTAGAAGTAACTCCCAAGGGTTTGATAATGTAAAACAGGTGATAGGTACTACCTCAACTACTTCCCAATACCCACAGTTTAATTAGATCCTAATTATGCAATGTGTTTGAGGAATAGATCTAATGCAATAAAAACTGGGTATGAATGGGGTATGATCAAAGTGTTACTTGCCTTGCTGATGATCCGCAAAACCTAGCGAGTCGAAGTAACAAGCGGCACACTCCGGGTACTCTATCGCAAACAAACAAGCATACAATCAGTACTCATCTAATGCACAGGTAAAACTCGAATGAAAGATCCAACCAGAAAGTTCAACTTAAAAACTCCGGTTTGCAAAAAGAATCAACTCGGAAGAAGCAACGAAAGTCAAACGGCGAAAGAAAGAAACTTCGTTTGCTAATCTGGATCTAGGTCAAATTTTACTATAGCAAAAACTTGTTTGAGTAGGTTAAACGGAAAGAGAATTTCGAGACGAAACTCTAGGCGCTTGAATCGCCTGATTCCGATAAACGAGCGAGAAGTTAAACAGGATCGAAGATTCGATCAGAAATCGAATCTGAGAAAATAACGAGAAAATCCGACAAAAAAGAAAAACGGACGAACGGTTAAAGAACGGACGTTCGTTAACAGAGAAAAACCGACGAACGCGTTCGTTAAAACGAACGATTCGGTGAACACTCGTAAAATAATAAAACTGGAAAAAAAACCGATCTAGGGTTTTTTTTAAACAAAGGTTTTTTTACAGAAAACCGGCAACGACGGGAACGGGCGGCGGCAGTACCTCGACGGCGTGCTCCGGCGAGGGGCTCCGGCGGCGGGGCTCGGGGGCGCGGGGTGCGGGGCTCG
>NC_057799.1:161083968-161091209 GCF_018294505.1 Triticum aestivum | reverse complement strand
GCTCCCGGCGGCGGCGGCGGGGCAAATGGCGGCGGTGGCGGGCGTGTTGCGGCGGCGGCGATGAGGGGCTCCGGCGGCGGCGGTGGTGAGAGAAAGAGAGAGGGGGCGGTATTTAAGGAGGGGGGTGCGGCGGCTTGTGGAAGGGGGCACCCGAGGCGGCGGCGGCTCCCGTGCCCGGGACGGACTCCGGCGGCGAGCTCCCGTGCGGGAAGAGGAGAGGCGCGAGGCGGGCCGTCGGCTGGGCCTTTGGCCCAGTCGGCGCGCGGGCGGATCTTTTTTAAAATAAAAAAAACATACCGCGGAAAATAATACGTAGAAAAATAAATAAAAATCAGAAAAATATGAAATAAATTTTCCCTGTCTAGTTAGAAAATCTAGAATAGGGTGAACATTGTTTTTAAACCAAAATAAATATTTTGGAAACATGCAATATTTTTAATGCAATAAAAATTGCAAATAAAATCCAAATAAATGCCAATAAATGATTTTAACATTTTTCCTCCAGTATTTCAATTATTTTGGAGAAGTCATATTTTCTCCTCTCGTTTATTTAAAATGAAATATTTTTCCGGAGAGAAAAATAAGTAAAACCACAATCCTCGTTGGAAAATCAAATTTGAAAATTCGAGAAAATCCCCAACTCTCTCCGAGGGTCCTTGAGTTGCTTAGGATTTATCGAGGATTTGTCAAAATGCAACAAAACATGATATGAAATGATGATCTATGTATAACATTCCAAATTGAAAATTTGGGATGTTACAAACCTACCCCCCTTAAGATGAATCTCGCCCTCGAGATTCGGGTTGGCTAGAAAACAGGTGGGAGTGGTTTTTCCGTAGATCTTCCTCTCGCTCCCAGGTGGCTTCATCCTCTGTGTGGTGACTCCACTGAACTTTGCAAAACTTGATAACCTTGCTGCGAGTAACTCGGCTGGCATATTCGAGAATCTTAACTGGCTTCTCCTCATAGGTCAAATCACTTTCCAACTGAATCACTTCCAGTGGCACAGTATCTCTCGGCGGTATCTCAGCCATTTCTGCGTGGCACTTCTTCAACTGCGAAACGTGAAATACATCATGAACTCCAGACAATCCTTCGGGCAATTCCAGCTTGTAAGCAACTTCTCCCATACGTTCCAATACTCTGTATGGTCCGATAAAACGGGGCGCTAACTTTCCTTTAACTCCAAAGCGCTTCACTCCTCGAAGTGGTGATACTCGAAGATACACTTTGTCTCCGACTTCGTGAATTGTCTCCTTTCGTTTAGAATCAGCATAACTCTTCTGCCTGGACTGGGCTACTTTGAGCCTATCGCGAATCAACCTCACTTTCTGTTCAGACTCCTTAATCAAATCTGGTCCAAACAACTGACGGTCTCCAACTTCGTCCCATAACAACGGTGTTCTACACCTCCTTCCGTACAAAGCTTCGAAAGGGGCCATCTTCAAACTGGTTTGATAACTGTTGTTATACGAAAACTCCGCATATGGCAAATTGTCGTCCCAACTTGATCCATAATCTAGTGCACATGCTCTCAACATGTCCTCCAAAATCTGGTTGACTCTCTCGGTCTGTCCATCTGTCTGTGGGTGAAATGCTGTACTAAATTCCAGCCTGGTTCCCAATGTTTCATGTAACTGCTTCCAAAACTTCGAGGTAAATTGGGTTCCTCTGTCTGATACAATGGTCCTCGGAACTCCATGCAAACATACTATCCTGGTCATGTATATCTTTGCCAACTTAGCACTGGTGTAAGTGGTCTTCACTGGAATGAAATGAGCCACTTTCGTCAAACGGTCGACTACAACCCATATCGAGTCATAGCCTGAACGAGTCCTGGGTAATCCCGTGATAAAATCCATGCCTATTTTATCCCACTTCCATTCGGGTATCGGCAATGGTTGTAGCAATCCTGCTGGCTTCTGATGCTCTGCCTTCACTCTCTGACATACATCACAAACTGCTACATACTCCGCAATATCCTTCTTCATTCCGGTCCACCAGAAAATATTCTTCAAATCCAAATACATCTTGGTATTCCCTGGGTGAATCGAGTACGGTGAATCATGGGCTTCTTGCAAAATCAACTTCCTGATCTCCGGATCATTTGGCACATATACGCGGTCCTCGAACCATAAGGTATCGTGCTCATCCTCATGAAATCCCTTGGCTTTTCCTTTGCTCATCTTCTCCTTTATCTCTTCAATCTCCTTGTCTGTCTTTTGAGCTTCTCTGATCCTTTCCATCAAGGTAGACTGAATCTCCAATGTCGCTAAATAGCCTCTAGGGACTATCTCCAAACATAGCTCGCGAAGGTCCTCGGCTAACTCCTGAGGTAACTCTCCTGTCATGAGGGTGTTGACATGACTCTTGCGGCTCAACGCGTCTGCTACTACATTAGCCTTTCTAGGGTGATAATGCAATCTCATATCATAATCTTTAATGAGCTCCAACCATCTCCTCTGTCTGAGGTTTAACTCCTTCTGCGTGAAAATGTACTTCAAACTCTTGTGATCCGTGTACACCTCACAATGGTTTCCAATGAGAAAATGTCTCCATGTTTTCAATGCATGCACCACGGCTACTAATTCCAAATCATGCGTAGCATAATTCTTCTCATGGGGTTTAAGTTGTCGTGAAGCATACGACACAACTCTTCCTTCCTGCATAAGCACTGCTCCAAGTCCTCGACGAGAAGCGTCGCAATAAACTTCATAATCCTTGCGTTGATCTGGCAGAATCAACACTGGTGATGTAACCAATCGTTTCTTCAACTCTTGGAAACTAGCTTCACATTCCTCAGTCCAATTGAATTTGGTGTCCTTCTTCAATAGCTCGGTCATGGGCTTAGCAATCCTTGAGAAATTCTCGATAAATCTCCGGTAGTATCCTGCAAGTCCAAGAAAACTCCGGATTTCTCCAACTGTCGTGGGTGATTCCCAACTTGTCACTGTGTCAACCTTGGCAGGGTCTACTTCTATTCCTTCTCCAGAAATAACATGTCCAAGGAATCCAACTTCCTTCAGCCAAAACTCACATTTGCTGAACTTGGCATATAACTGATGTTCTCTGAGCTTCTCAAGTACCAATCGTAAATGCTCCTCATGCTCTTCTTCATCCTTGGAAAAGATTAAAATATCATCAATGAACACCACGACGAACTTATCCAAAAACTCCATAAACACTTTGTTCATCAGGTTCATGAAATAGGCCGGTGCGTTAGTCAGTCCAAATGACATAACGGTATACTCATACAATCCATATCTGGTGGTAAAAGCTGTCTTGGGTATATCCTGCTCTCGAATCTTTAACTGATGGTATCCTGATCGTAGATCGATCTTGGAAAATACTTTAGCTCCTTGCAAGCGGTCAAACAAATCATTGATCATCGGCAGTGGGTACTTGTTTTTGATGGTTACTTCATTCAATCCTCGGTAATCAACAACCATCCTTAGTGATCCATCTTTCTTCTCCACTAGAAGTACTGGTGATCCCCAAGGTGACGAACTTGGGCGAATATAGCCTTTATCCAGTAACTCCTTGATCTGCTTCTTAATTTCCTCCAAATCCTTTGCGGGCATCCTGTACGGTCTCTTAGATATTGGCCCTGTGCCTGGCAAAAGTTCAATCAAGAACTCAATGTCTCTATCTGGTGGCATGCCTGGCAACTCTTATGGAAATACATCCGGATAATCCTTCACCACTGGTACTTCCTCCTGTACAACTCCTGATAAGGAATTCACTTGAGTCCTCTTCGGCATATGCCGGGATACATACTTGATCCTTTTTCCTTCCGGGATGGTAAGCAAAATCGTCTTGCTGGCACAATCGATGTTTCCTCCATACAACGATAGCCAATCCATTCCCAAGATCACATCCAAACCTTGCGATTCCAAAACAATGAGGTCTGAGGGGAAAACATGCCTACCAATGGCCAACGGTATCTGAAAACATCCTTGGGTGGCCATATACTCTGCTCCTGGCGAGTTTACTAACATGGGGCTTTTGAGAACTTGGGTGGACATCTTAAACTTGTTTACGAATCCCCTTGATATGTATGAATGCGATGCACCAGACCAGACCTCATTACCAACTTTGCGGAGCCAATCATCTGCAACAATCGGCTCGGTGCTACTGGAAAACACTGGCGGGTTTAGCCTTAAGAAACGGGCTAAGTGATCAACAGGTGGTGGTGGCGGTGGGTTGTTGTTGTTGTTGCCTTGGTTCTGAACTAACACTTGCATCAGGGCATTCTGTTGCTGAATCAACTGGGTGATCTCTGGCGGGAAAACAAATCCGGTGTCGCGTCTCGGAGGCATCTGATAGGTTTAGAAAAGATGAGAGTTAAGAATAGAATGAGGTCTAGAGAGAAAACACTACCCATATGCTCATGAGACAATTCAATCAATATCACTCAATCAATCCAAACAAGGCAAAACAATCGATCTAACTAGCATTACAAAGTGCATGAACTATACTATTAAATGGGGGAAAAACTACTACTGATATGGTGGTCTACTAGAAATTCTGATCCGTTGAAGACTCCATGATGTCTGCTCCGGCTTCATCAATCCAGTCGTCTTCACTTGGTTCCGAGTCGGTGTCGTCGATGATGATGTAGTTATCCGGACAAGTGCATTCGTCGACTTCTGCTTTTGGCACTGGATTTCCCACGAATGCTCCAATCTTATTCTCCAGGTCGTTAATCTTCCCTACTAGTGCATTGATTTCCTCCAAGTAATCTTCGCGTGTAGCCTTGAGTTCTTCTTGGAGTTCCTTGATCTTCGTGAATGCCTTCTTCAGTTCTTCCTTGTCCGTGCACATCTGATTCTCCTGGCGTCGAATATGTTGGTTCTGCTCCTGGATGAAAGCTGCAATTGATCCATCCTTCTTGGTCTTGATCATCTCCCATTGCGCGTCTCGACGTCCACAAATTTGGTAAATTGTATCCTTAAGCTCCTGGTGATAGACTTCTCCGATGCGTCCCATGGCGATGTGTGCGGCCATGCTCTTCCCTAAACTCCAAGTTGGTGCTTCGAAAACCAATCTCATGGGTTCAGTAATTGGCACAAACGTCCTTCCTGGAATGATAACTTGAATCTTCCAGCTCTCCTCTTCAGGTAATGTGGCGTTGTAGGTTCCGGTGACGCTTGGTATTCCTATGTTCAAGTACTTGGTGACTTCCTTCAAATGTCGTCCAAACGACGTGTCTTTATCTGGTTGCATGAACTTGCTCCTTGCATTCGCCATTCCTAAAAGAGTAGAAAGTGGAGAGGGGTCAGAAATGAGAAGAGAGAAACTTTCTAGGGCTTAAGCTTAGTGGTCGTGTCCTATAGTCAGCGTGTGCTCTGATACCAACTTTGTAGCGACCAGACCTCAAATGGCCTGTGCTGCTGTGCACCAGTGTCATCCCTGGATCAGTAATGCTGACACGCACAGTACAAATGGAGGATTTATAACAGAGTAGCAATCACACACTTATTACATCGAATATCTCCAAAGAGAATAAGTATGAAAACATGGCTTAAGGCCATCTAATAACGATAACAGCGGAAGACTTGGAAGATAAGTGAGTCCATCAACTCCAGCGGCATCACTGAGTATAAGACCACGACCTAAGGCACCTTACTCGTCGTCTGAAAAGTCTGCAACATGAAACGTTGCAGCCCGAAAACGGGTCAGCACATAGAATATGTTGGCAATGTAACACATAGAGAGCAATGAACAATAATAATGCTATACTATATGCATTTATGGCTGGTGGAAAGCTCTATGGTTACAGTTTTGCGAAAAGCCAATTTTATCCTACTTCAAAAGGAATAAATTTTATTTAACTATCATGGTGGTTGAAACATTGAGAAGGTACCTCCAACTCAATCCCAATTAAGTATCATCATTACCCCAACAAAATTAATTATAAGTATCACGGTGATGAGATTCAAATGATAATCCAGGTACTAGATACTCAAGTTGTCCATAACCGGGGACACGGCTAATCATGATCAGTTCGTACACTCTGCAGAGGTTTGCGCACTTTTCCCCACAAGACTCGATCGCCTCCGCTTGATTCTCGCACTGCATGATGTTTGAGAAACGGATGACCGAGACACAGTCTTTCAGAAACAATCACTCTTTACTCTGGATGGACCGGTACACCTACTTTCCCCTACATCTTCTAGTCCACCTCTTCAAGAGATCCTGTAACCTACTCAGCTATGCTAGAGCCCATAATAGCTTGTGGCTGCACACGGAAGTTTCTAGCATGAATAATCTTATGATCCCTTTGAGCCTGGGTGGCGGACCTTATACATACAGACAACACTGGGTTCTCCAGGTGCCCCAATCCATCCAGATGTGAGTTTTAGTTGCCACCTTAAGTTGAACCATTATTAACAATCTCACATCTGTCATGAATATCTCTCAAACCCAATCCACGTCTACGAGCATAGCATGGCAATATAATAGCAACGTAGAAGTAACTCCCAAGGGTTTGATAATGTAAAACAGGTGATAGGTACTACCTCAACTACTTCCCAATACCCACAGTTTAATTAGATCCTAATCATGCAATGTGTTTGAGGAATAGATCTAATGCAATAAAAACTGGGTATGAACGGGGTATGATCAAAGTGTTACTTGCCTTGCTGATGATCCGCAAAACCTAGCGAGTCGAAGTAACAAGCGGCACACTCCGGGCACTCTATCGCAAACAAACAAGCATACAATCAGTACTCATCTAATGCACAGGTAAAACTCGAATGAAAGATCCAACCAGAAAGTTCAACTTAAGAACTCCGGTTTGCAAAAAGAATCAACTCGGAAGAAGCAACGAAAGTCAAACGGCGAAAGAAAGAAACTTCGTTTGCTAATCTGGATCTAGGTCAAATTTTACTGTAGCAAAAACTTGTTTGAGTAGGTTAAACGGAAAGAGAATTTCGAGACGAAACTCTAGGCGCTTGAATCGCCTGATTCCGATAAACGAGCGAGAAGTTAAACAGGATCGAAGATTCGATCAGAAATCGAATCTGAGAAAATAACGAGAAAATCCGACGAAAAAGAAAAACGGACGAACGGTTAAAGAACGGACGTTTGTTAACAGAGAAAAACCGACGAACGCGTTCGTTAAAACGAACGGTTCGGTGAACGCTCGTAAAATAATAAAACCGGAAAAAAACCGATCTAGGGTTTTTTTTTAAAAAAACAAAGGTTTTTTTTTACAGAAAACCGGAAACGACGGGAAC
>NC_057799.1:161060331-161083548 GCF_018294505.1 Triticum aestivum | reverse complement strand
GCGGTGGTGAGAGAAAGAGAGAGGGGGGCGGTATTTAAGGAGGGGGGGTGCGGCGGCTTGGGGAAGGGGGCACCCGAGGCGGCGACGGCTCCCGTGCCCGGGACGGACTCCGGCGGCGAGCTCCCGTGCGGGAAGAGGAGAGGCGCGAGGCGGGCCGTCGGCTGGGCCTTTGGCCCAGTCGGCGCGCGGGCGGATCTTTTTTTTTTAAAAAAAACATACCGCGGAAAATAATACGTAGAAAAATAAATAAAAATCAGAAAAATATGAAATAAATTTTCCCTGTCTAGTTAGAAAATCTAGAATAGGGTGAACATTGTTTTTAAACCAAAATAAATATTTTGAAAACATGCAATATTTTTAATGCAATAAAAATTGCAAATAAAATCCAAATAAATGCCAATAAATGATTTTAACATTTTTCCTCCAGTATTTCAATTGTTTTGGAGAAGTCATATTTTCTCCTCTCGTTTATTTAAAATGAAATATTTTTCCGGAGAGAAAAATAAGTAAAACCACAATCCTCGTTGGAAAATCAAATTTGAAAATTCAAGAAAATCCCCAACTCTCTCCGAGGGTCCTTGAGTTGTAGGATTTATCGAGGATTTGTCAAAATGCTACAAAACATGATATGAAATGATGATCTATGTATAACATTCCAAATTGAAAATTTGGGATGTTACAGATTTCATCGAATCCGCGTTGGCATCCTTCATCCCACACGAACGGAGCTCCTTTCTTCATGAGGCTCGAGAAGGGTTGGACACGTCCGGAGAGGTTGGAGATGAAGCGCCTGATGTACGCTAGCTTCCCTTGCAATGACCTCAACTCTTCGAGATCTTGAGGCGGCGACATGTCGAGGATGGCCTTGATCTTCTTAGGCTCAACCTCTATGCCTCGGTGACGAACAACAAAGCCGAGGAAGAGGCCTGACTGAACAGCAAAGGCACACTTCATTGGGTTCATCTTGAGTTGATGTTGACGTAGCCGCTCGAAGACAACTCGAAGATCCTCCTGATGATGCTTGCGATCCTTGGTTTTGACTACCATGTCATCAGCATAGCATTCCACCGAATGGTGGATTAAATCACCAAGAACACATGTCATGGCACGCTGGTAAGTTGCACCAGCATTCTTCAGTCCGAATGGCATGATGGTGTAGTAGAAATTTCCCTTTGGGGTCCTGAAAGCGGTGTCAATGGCGTCATCGGGATCCATCTTGATCTGATTGTAGCCTGACGAACCGTCCATGAAGGAAAGTGTGCCATGGCCTGTGGTGGAGTCGATGATGATCTCCGGGATTGGTAGAGGAAAGTCATCCTTTGGGCAAGCCCGATTCAGGTCGCGGAAGTCCTGGCAGATTCGTATCTGCCCATTCTTCTTCTCCACCGGTACAATATTGGCGAGCCACCATGGATACTTCGTCTCCTTGATGAAACCTGCGGCGATTAGCTTGTCGACCTCCGCGATGACACCGTCTTCAAGTTCCGGACGTAGCCGTCGTGATTGCTGCTTGATGGGACGGAACCGTGGGTCAATCGCCAACTTGTGTGTGGCGACATGAGGGTCCAAACCTGGCATCTCCTTGTAACTCCAGGCGAAGCAGTCTCAGTACTCCATCAAGAAGCTTCGGTCGTCCTCCCGCTCCTCTTCCGTCAGCGTGGCACTAACAAAAGTGGGGCGTGGGTCGTCCTCCGTTCCGAGGTTGACTTGGACGAGATCATCGATGGTGGGTTGCCCTCCATCTTCTAACTCCTGTGGTGCTGATATGGAGCTAAGTCCCTCGGCGTCACTTGGCTCACCGTTGGCAGAGTGTTGTTAATAAGGAACGGCGGACAAAGTGTCGGACTCGTCGCTTGATGAGACAGACATGGCGTGGCAGTTGACTCGTGTTCCGACACCGAGCTCCTCCTCTTCATCGGCAGGGACGTCGTAGGTACAACATTCCATCGCATCGTGTATTGGATCTCCAAGGACGCATGTCATGGCATGCTGATATGTTGCACCTGCATTCTTCAACCCAAAAGGCATGTCATTGTTGTAGAAGTCTCCTTCTAGCATCGGTCGCCTTCTATCTTCTGGTTCTCGTGGTGCTTGCATGGATCTGAGCTTCCCCTCATTGCCGGGGGCATCGGGGTTGTTGTAGCCAAGCCCAAACTTTGGTTGAGCTTTGACTTTTTGCTTGATGAGGTCTTCCGCTTGTCTCCACCATTCCTCGCATATGGCGGGTGGTGAAGGCATCCTGTTGTTCCGCCCAAGAGTGATCCCGGCCTTCTCCAACAAACGAACCATCTTGGGCTCCGCCTTCATTGTCGGTAGTACCTCCTCTGGATCACTGCAAGTTTGGGGAAATTCAAATACAAAATCACATTGTTTTACCTGCGGGACTTTGTAGAAAATGGTCCGGACTCTAGATCCGGACAAACTAGGGATTGCCCAAACCTCCAATCGGGAAGTCACTGAGATATAGAGCGACGGGGGTTGTACGCCTTGAGCTCCCCTTGCGACTTCCTCCACTTCTTTTATTCTTCTTCTATCGGCAATTGGTACGGGCGCAGGCTCTTCCCTCCGGGGGTTGCGTGCCCGTAGCGTGATGGGTGGTGGCGCATCATTGCCGCCTGTTAGCATCCTGGAGCCTTCCTGGGCACTCGCAGAGCTTCCAAGTGTTAAACAAATGGGCTCTCGGCGCGCCAAAGTTGATGAAGAAGTGGTAGCCTCTTGAGAAATTGTCCTGGCCGACCTCAGCGTGATTGGTGTTGACGTCAGGAACCTTGCCTTCAACAATAATGGGGCCACTGGACCAGGCATAGAAGATCCTATTCCACATGATGTCGAAGTAGAGCTCCCTACCTGCAATTGGGAAGAGGGGCTATAGTCGTACCGCACAGATGAAGATGGCCTCCTACAGACTTGGCCCCTGTAGGTTCGAGGGGAGGAGCCCTTTGCATCGGCAGGTGCGGCATGATGGGGAGCTTCATCTCGGCTACTGGCCCAAAACCTGGTTTGGTCAAGAGATCCACCGGAGGTGTTGTGCGCCCCAACTACTGGTCACTGTCTACAATGGGGAAATAGTACTTCGCATCTGCATGGTGAGACTCCTGCATAGTATAAGGAGATATGTTGCCGATGATGCGCTTTTGTGTACCGCTGGCGTCGAGGAACTTCAAGCATTGATGGAGGGTGGATGGAACGACGCGGTACTTGTGGATCCACGGTCTTCCTAGAAGGGCGGAGTAGGAGGTATTCGCCTCGATGACGAAGAACCGCACCTTGAAGCTAAAAGTTGACATCTAGATCGTCAATGTAATGGCACCTAGCGTAGGCTTCCCTTGGTTGTCGAAGCCGCAGATCATCACGTCAGTAGCCTCCAAGTCATCCACCGTAAAACCTGCCCGCGTCAAACTCCGAAGAGGGAGAATGTTCACGGCAGACCCTGGGTCTATGAGGATCCTGCGAAGATGTGCAACACCAATATTACCTTCCACATACAATGGCCGGTTGTGGTCACCATCATCTATGAGCTTATCATCCTCGTCGAACGTGATCTCATTCACGAACAAGGGGCTGGAGCAAAGACGGTGTTTCGCCATGGACACCTCGTAGAGTTCCGGAGCTTGGAGCGCCTTGATAAGGGCTTTGCGAAGGTCAGGCGCCATCATGAGCGCATCGTGCACACTCAAAAGTGCAGGGATCCGCTTGAGGTGGGCGATGATGTTGTAGTCGACGTCACGTGCCTTCATCTTCTCTTGGCCTTGGTGTTCAGATTCCTCCTCCTGCACATGCGCCTCCTTTGGGGCGGTTGGCTTCTGCACCCTTGTTGGCTTGATCTTTAGTGGTTCAGGTAGGATTTTGCCCCCACGCAGGTTCATGTTCACCTCTTCCAATGGCACTTCCTTTGTCGCCTCTTCGGCGTGGAGGACAGCTTGCTCTTCAGGAGTAAACACGTCTTCGGAAGGCGTGTCACTGTAGTCATGGATGACGTTGCAACTCTCTATGCTTGGTGATTGGGATGAGCTGGCTCCTTCTTGAACTTGCTCCCCTCCTTTGCCGGTGCTTGCCCCCAGCCGGGTGGCAAGAACTGTGCCAAGGTTGGTAGCACACGCCCCCGTCGAGGAAAAGGCTCGTCTCCCTCTGACATAGGGACAAATCTTGGTGGAGGTCGGTGTTGACTTGGATCGAACCGCCTTAGAATTTTTGGGGGAGCACGTTCTAGCAAAACCAGGCGAGGATGTCGGGGTGGAAGCCTCCTTGCGTACGGCCTTCAGCGCACCGTCCTCCAAGGCTCCTCCTCGGGAACGGTTGGGGTCACCTGCGGCCGAAAGGGAGATGCGTGCGTCTTGGAGAGGACGAGGTTGGATAGCTGGTCTTCAACTTGGGCCAGTCGCACCCAGGTTTCTTCAAGCTCTGTGTCTTCACTTGGCGGAGACGGTAACTTCATGCTCACCATGTTTACTGCATGGTAATCTGGGTTGATAGCTTCTGGGTCGAGGTTGATCATCCTCTCATTAATGGCTCTTTGGAGCCATTCTTTGAACGCGACACAATCTTCAATGACATGTCCCACATACCTGTGATATGGCAAAATAAAGGATTATTTGTCATTCTCACCTGATCAGGCCTCCGAGGCTCTGGTAAGCTCAAGGCTCGATGTTCCATCAACTGGTCGAACATGTCCTTGATGAGCTCCCGACGGAAGACGTACTGCTTCTTGAGGAGCTCCTGCATCGACGGGCGTTGCCTCCCTCTGGCTTGTTCGCCTCTTGCACCCAAGATGGGCGCATGGCCTTGCGGTGCAGACGAGAAGACCTTGGTGGTGTTTGTTTCAGCTGGTGCCTTCGCCCTGCTACCGTTGTTGATTTGCTTGGACATCGAGGCGAAGCGCTTGGCGGGATCAAATGCACTGGCGTTCTTATAGAGCTCCATTATCTGCGGTGATTTCTCAAACTCAAGTTTCGTGGCCGCTACCGCCGTGCTGAGGGCACTAAAAGTTCTAGGCTCACGTCGAGAGACTTCAAGTGACGAATGTTGCTGCATCCCATGGACGCACATCTCAATGGCATCCTCGAGGTGCATCTCCCTGGCGAGACGCACATAACTATTGTGGAAGCGGATGATGTAGTCATCAATGGACTCATCTCGTCGTTGTCGGACTTGTGCTAGCTCGACAACCGAGAAGTGTTGGGGAACGTAGTAATTTCAAAAAATTGCCTACGCACACGCAAGATCATGGTGATGCATAGCAACGAGAGGGGAGAGTGTTGTCCACATACCCTCGTAGACCGACAGCGGAAGCGTTATCACAACGCGGTTGATGTAGTCGTACGTCTTCATGATCCGACCGATCAAGTACCGAACGTACGGCACCTCCGAGTTCTACACACGTTCAGCTCGATGACGTCCCTCGAACTCCGATCCAGCCGAGTGTTGAGGGAGAGTTTCGTCAGCACGACGGCGTGGTGACGATGATGATGTTCCACCGACGCAGGGCTTCGCCTAAGCTCCGCAACGGTATTATCGAGGTGTAATATGGTGGAGGGGGGCACCGCACACGGCTAAGAGATCTCAAGGATCAATTGTTGTGTCTCTGGGTGCCCCCTGCCCCCGTATATAAAGGAGCAAGGGGGAGGCAGCCGGCCAAGGGGAGAGGCGCGCCATAGGGGGGAGTCCTACTCCCACCGGGAGTAGGACTCCTCCTTTCCTTGTGGGAGTAGGAGAAGGGAAGGGGGAAGGAGAAAGAAGGAAGGGTGCGCCTCCCTTCCCTAGTCCAATTCGGACCAGACCATGGGGAGGGGTGCGGCCACCTTTTGAGGCCTTTCTCTCCTTTCCCGTATGGCCCATTAAGGCCCAATACGAATTCCCGTAACTCTCCGGTACTCCGAAAAATACCCGAATCACTCGGAACCTTTCCGAAGTCCGAATATAGTCGTCCAATATATGAAATTTTTACGTCTCGACCATTTCGAGACTCCTCGTCATATCCCCGATCTCATCCGGGACTCCGAACTCCTTCGGTACATCAAAACTCAATAAAACTGTCATCGTAACGTTAAGCGTGCGGACCCTACGGGTTCGAGAACTATGTAGACATGACCAAGACACGCCTCCGGTCAATAACCAATAGCGGGACCTGGATGCCCATATTGGCTCCCACATATTCTACGAAGATCTTTATCGGTTAGACCGCATAACAACATACGTTGTTCCCTTTGTCACCGGTATGTTACTTGCCCAAGATTTGATCGTCGGTATCTCGATACCTAGTTCAATCTCGTTACCGGCAAGTCTCTTTACTCATTCCGTAACACATCATCCCGCAACTAACTCATTAGTCACAATGCTTGCAAGGCTTATAGTGATGTGCATTACCGAGTGGGCCCAGAGATACCTCTCCGACAATTGGAGTGACAAATCCTAATCTCGAAATACGCCAACCCAACAAGTACCTTTGGAGACACCTGTAGAGCACCTTTATAATCACCCATTTACGTTGTGACGTTTGGTAGCACACAAAGTGTTCCTCCGGTAAACGGGAGTTGCATAATCTCATAGTCATAGGAACATGTATAAGTCATGAAGAAAGCAATAGCAACATACTAAACGATCGAGTGCTAAGCTAACGGAATGGGTCAAGTCAATCACGTCATTCTCCTAATGAGGTGATCTCGTTAATCAAATGACAACTTATGTCTATGGCTAGGAAACATAACCATCTTTGATTAACGAGCTAGTCAAGTAGAGGCTTACTAGTGACACTCTGTTTGTCTATATATTCACACATGTATTATGTTTCCGGTTAATACAATTCTAGCATGAATAATAAACATTTATCATGATATAAGGAAATATATAATACTTTATTATTGCCTCTAGGGCATATTTCCTTCAAGAAGTCCTTCTTCATGGCGACGAAGTGCTTCTTGAAAACCTCTTTCATGGCCGCCCAACTCCCAATGGACCCAACCGGTAAACGGCTGTACCAATGGAAGGTGGGCCCGGTTAATGACCCTGAAAATTGGTGAAGGAGAAGTGACGGGTTGTTTGCTGTGTCGCCGCATGCCGCCTCGAAGTATGCCAAGTGCTCCCTTGCATCACAGGTTCCATCAAATTGACGGAACTTTGGTGGGTGCCACCCTGCGGGATACGCCATCATGTCATGCCACGCCTCGTAAGGCTTCTCCAGCTCACTCTCGGAGGTGCGAGGGGCTTGATCTATCGCGATTTCCTTCAACTTCTTGTCCACCATATCCCCGACCATGTCATGGTAGTCCTTCAGCATAACCGCGTGTGGTACTGCGTTGGCAGAACCAGTAGGGCTAACCCAAGGCCGAGTTTGTGTGTTGGGGTCGTGTTGAGGCACATCATTTAAGGGCAGCCTAGCAGGAGGGCCCACCTGAAGTTCCTCCTCTTGCGGATCCACCACACGCTGCAGCACGCCTTGTGGAGGAATGCCTTGGTTGTTCATCATGAGCTCAATGAACTGGTCAAGCTTTGACGCCAACTGGTCAATCGTCTGACGCTGGCTTCTGACCTCTTCTTCTAGAGACACTTCTTGTGGTGCTACTTTGTCTACAGCACTTGGGCCCTGGGTGCCATCAACGGGTGGCTTGGCAGCAGGATCTTGATCCACAAGGCTATCACCATGATTCACCATGCGAACGGGTGCGGTGTGGAGGTCTTCATCACCTCCCTCATAATCTGACAAAACCGATGCAGTTAGTTCATGGTAACGAGGGGAGTGTGGGCGACTCTCCCACGATGGCGAGGAAGATGAGTCAGAGAAGCCTTCTTCATCATCAAGGTTATCTTGGCGTTCTCTATCTCTGGGAAACCCATCCGTCACGCCTTGACGGGCGATGGATTTTAATCTTGTATTGGCCCCTGGCCGGTTTGCAACTTGTAGTCGTCCTTCAAGGTCTTGAGGAAGCCTTGATGTAATGTCGGTGTAGTGACGCTTGTATATATCTTCATTTTGCGAAGTACTCTCTGCACCTAATGAGCCTTTCCCTGTTGTCACAGGAAGACACGTGGCCCTGGATCTTGCAGCTTCTTGCGACGTTGATGAGCTCGTCTTGGCATCCCCCTCTGCACCCCTGAGCCATGCACGAACAAGTCCAAGGCGCGGTAGGAAGGTCCTCTGGAAGTCTGCCTTTCGGTTTGGCACAATCTCTTCTTCAGAAGGATAGTTGAACTCCTCGGTGATGGCGGGAGGTCGCCATCCATTACTCGACCCTTCACTTGTCTGCACTCCAAGAGTACCGCACAAGGCAAGGTTCTTCTCAGTTGATTCCTTCGCTTTTTCAGCCTCCTGCTGAGCTTGGGCTTCTCCATCTTGGTCCATCCTTTCAGAGGGAACAAGAGGAAACTCCGTGGGAAGTGTTGCTTCTTGTGGGAGGGCAGCGTTGGCTGTACCATCGGAAGCTACTTCGTTGTTGGAGGAGAACGTAAGCTTGGCTTCTTCAACGCCTTCCATCGGTGTGGCCGTCGGCGCTGACATCTTCTGATTCTCTAGTGGGGGTGCTGGTGCAGTCGCCTTCACATGTTCATCATTCTTCTGGGGAAGGGATGAAGAAGGAACCACCGTGCTCCCTTGCTCAGTGCTTCTCGTGGATGTCTTGCGTCGTTTCGGCGCCAACCGGCTGAGCAGGTAGCTATAACGCTCATGCCGCTCCAAGTCGGGGGAGATGCGAAACTTGATCCTGTCATTTTCTTGAACAACCCCACCATCGGGTCGTAAACGTACCTGAGTGTGTCGAAGGACTAAGTCCTCAAGTTCTTTCTAAAGAACATGGCGGTTTCTCCGACGCCTCTCGCGCTTGCGCTGGTTCTCCGTTGGAAAGATACCATCCCTTTGTACTTGTGGCGTGCGTAGGAGTGCTGGTGCAGGGCGCCTCGTGGAGGATGAAGTCCTGTCCGTCATCGCTTGCAGCTGTGGCCGATCTCCCCGCCTCGGAGGTGACG
This sequence comes from Triticum aestivum, assembly GCF_018294505.1. NCBI lineage: Eukaryota > Viridiplantae > Streptophyta > Magnoliopsida > Poales > Poaceae > Triticum > Triticum aestivum. Next base: position 161,074,593 of record NC_057799.1, on the reverse strand, counting down.
AAGGTCGTGGTAGAAGTGTCGATCGCAAAGGTTCCCGTGGTGGCCACTGTTGAGTGGGCCGAGGGTCCCTCTCATTGTCTTGATGTCCCCGCCTGGGAAGTGACGAAGGTCGTGGTGGAAGTGCCTGTCGCAAAGGTTCCCGTGGTTGCCACCCTTGAGTGGGCCCGGGGTCCCTCTCATCGTCTTGATGTCTTGACCATCGGTTCCAACGTGGAGGCATGTTGGGATATCTCCCTTGTGGGAAGTGTCGAGTTGGTGAAGGTTGTCGCCTAGGTGTCAAAGTCTGGCGCTCATGTTGAGGACGATGGCTTGGGGCTTGACGCCTCATCCTTCCTGCAGCTTGAGCCGAGGATGCACTTGGCGCCGTTGGATCTTGGAGCCTCCTCTGGATATTGTTCATCTGCTCTTGGAGTTGGCGAAATTCTCGCCGTAGGTCGTCGTCCCGTGGCGCGGGTGCTTCATGCCGAAGGGTGGAAAACCTGTTGTTGTTGGGGAGAGACCTTCCGTCGACCGCCGAGTTGTGGAGACACGGCGCCCATGCACCCCTTCGAGTGTCGCGAATGTTGAGGGAGACAGTAGGGCCTGGTAGAACGGGCTCTTTGCGTGAGCGCCGCTTCCAGAACTCCTTCATGATGGTGCGTCTCACCAGCTCCTTGACCTTGCATGGCTCGTATGCCCAATCATCAGGGAACAAGTCATACGGAGGGGTTAAGGTGCTTCGGTAAGTGAACACCTTATCAGCTAGGTCCATGGTGCCGAGGGACCAATCCTCCTCCGGCACCGTGCTCTGAGCGATGCGGGAAGCTATCTGTTAGTGGAGTAATTGTACCTTGCGGTACTTCCTCCTGTAGTTGCATAGGGGATGAGGGCTATCCGACAAACGAGCGTTGGCCATGAGCCTACGCAAGTCTTGTGACATAGCCTATAAACCCTCGAGAAGCTCAATCTCGGTACGCCGCGGTGTTGGTGTCAGCGGCTCCGAGTGCGTAGTCGCGGTAGGGGCGTGGAGAGACGCCGCCCTAGACCGCCTGTTGGCGGCTCTGGTGAGGAGGCGTTGAGCTTCCTCCACATCTCCTTTCATATCCGCCCTTGTTGATTCCTTCAACAGGGCGTGCGCCTCAAGCATTAGCTCACGACGCTCCTTCTTCATCTTGGCAGCCTCCCGCCTTAGCGCCTTCTTCGACTGCACAGTTTGAAACTGCGCAGGATCCTGGGCTTGATGGATGTAGACCTTCTTGCCAAGCTCGATGAAGACCATGGGCGTCATCGATCCAAACTAGATCATCGCCGGCTCTGAGTTGCTGTCACGGGAGAGTCCACCTGCATGAAAGGGATCTTGATGAGCGGAAACCCTTGCCGACGTCTTGTCATGCAGCATGCTGTGTAGGTTGGGAGACGAGTGAAGACGATTCAGACGACCACACCGTAGCGAAGATGGGAGGAGAACCATGTCCCACCGGGTGTGCCAATTTGTTTGACACGAGAAAAATCTTAATGCACTTCGGATGAAGGGAAGAGAAAGAGTGTGGATTTCTCTCATGCGCCGGGAAAAAGAAAATGCAGGCGTGCCAGTGTACCATAGTACACAAAGAAAAGTGGTACGGGAACAAGTATTTCATTAATCTCATAGGATAAACAAAATTACAAGATCCCGTAAAAAAAATGAGCTCCATGGCCTACTAGCGCGGCCTGCCTAACTATGGCGATGTGCGGTCTCCTGGTTCCTGGGGCCTCGAAAAGCTCTCGGTTAATTACTCCCGCGGGTTGCTCCGCGAGATACCTCCGATTAAGTCGTGTGGTCGTCTTCGCTTTGCGTTCTCCATGCATGATGATGATGGTGTGTGTGTGTGGCGTGGGCGGCGGCAAAGCCCGTGTCCTCGTCGGTACACGTGCCGCTCAAAACATGGCTTTGTGCTGGCCACGTTCGCCCTCGCCGTCGTGACTCGTCGGTCTTGACAGCGTTGATGTACTCGGTGTTGGGGTAGCATGGATCCTGTTTGGCTCGGACTTCTTGACGATGTAGCGGCTTCGTCGGGGTACACAAGGGGTTGACTCGCGGGAGTACTCTTTTGTGGAGACCGGTGTCAGTGTAAAACCAACGCACGCTCGCATCGGCATGGCTGGTGTGGTTGGCGTCTCATCTCGACTAGACGCCGAGGTTACGGCAGTCTACGGAGACAAAGACTCCGCCTCACGAGGCCGTGAAAGCTAACATCTTAGAGGGGCGTGGTGGATGCCTCGTCTCAGCTAGACGCCATATTTGGTGGTCTGCTAAGACAAGGAGCACGCCGTCTGTACGGTGACGGGACATGTGTGCAACGAAGGATGCGCCTCGTCTCAGCTGGACGCCGTATTCGGTGGTCCGCCAAGACAAGGGAGACGTATCACGGGGCCGAAGAAAGATGACATGGAGGGGCGTAGTTGATGCCTCGTCTCAGCTAGACGCCGTATTCGGTGGTCTGCTAAGACAAGGAGCACGCTGCCTGTACGACGACGAGACCTCTGCAACGAAGGGTGCGTCTCGTCTCGGCTGGACGCCGTATTCGGTGGTCCACCAAGACAAGAGCAAAACATTGTGTTGCCGAAGAAGGATGGCTTTATGGAGGGGCGTGGGTGATGCCCCGTCTCAGCTAGACGTCGTATTCGGTGGTCTGTTAAGACAAGGAGCACGCCGCCTATATGACGGCGAGACCTGTGCAACGAAGGGTGCTCCCCGTCTCGGCTGGACGCCGTATTCGGTGGTCCACCAAGACAAGGGAAACACATCACAGGGTCGAAGAAAGATGACATTGAGGGGAGTGATTGATGCCATGTCTCAGCCAGACGCCGTATTCGGTGCTCTGCCGAGACTAGGATCATGCCGCCTGTACGCCGAAACCTTTATGCCATGAAGGGTGCACCCCGTCTTGGTCAGACGCCGTACTCGGTGGTCCGCCAAGACAAGGGCACCGCCTCATGGGGCCGAGGAAGGCGACTTTGTAGAAAGGCGTGGTTGGGTCCCGTCGTTAGCGAGCTCCGTCCGCGCTCGATGAAGGGCTTGGTGTGGACAAGCTTCGGCGATGTTGGTGTAGTCTCCTTGTTCGACGAAGTCCTCTCCGGTGCCGGCAGCGGGATCGAACGAGCATTGTCTTCGGCGATGAGCACGTACTCTTCATGTAGTGCATGCATGCTGGATGTAAGGGGGAGAGAAAAGAAAAGAATTTGACATTAGTCTCACCTTTCGGAAACATGACCTTTGCGTCCATCGCCATCGGAGTTTTTTGCGCAGATGAGAGTACGCCGAGTCACCGATCTCCTACCAACGTGCGTGTCTCCTCCCTGCGTGAGTTGTGTGCTTGGGTTTTGTCGTGCGTGAGATCAGCGTGCGTGAGTTTCTCTCGTGGGTTTGCTGCCTGTCTCCAATGTTGAGACTTTGCCTCTATATATAGGCGTCCGGCTGGTGCAGAGGAAAGGAAACGTGAGATTTCTTGGTCCGTACTCTTGCTTCGTTCGGCAGGTCACCTTTCCTTTTGTATTCGTTTCCAAATTTTGAAGACTCGCCGATTGTGTATTGCTCCTCGTCCAAGTTAATGCGTAAGCTAAGGAAATTCCAATGCCGCTTCTACACCCTCCTTCTGCTAGAAACTTTCCATTTGAGCCTGCAAAAAGAAAGGAAAACATCTTGCGTACCTGTGATTACCCGGCTGCAGATGGACCTGCCTCTTGTTTTTTTTTTGATCAATAAGTGTGCCTACTGGCTGGCCCGTGAATACTCAAGTACGTACGCATGCGTACATGATTGCTGCGAATAATCTACCAAAAATACATGCATGTATACTACCTTACGTGTGCATGCAAAAAGGTAACCAAAGACTAGCTAGCATATGAGTGGGCTAAAGTACAGGTACACGTATATGCTTGGTTTGAGTACTGCGGGTATTCGGGTATATACACGCGGGCTTGCCGGCCGGCCGAGATACCCGAATACGTACATATAGTGTACAAACACCAAGTGCAAGGCAAGCTTGTCACGTACATGCAAAAACCTTTTTTTTATATTTGAACGAGCAAGCAAAAGCTACGTACATATGATAATAAGCTCAATCCCATGTATATTACCTGTACATTACGTGTGCTGAGCTCGAAGTTGAGATTGATACGGTGAAGCATGTCGCACAGGTCTATACAAGGCAAGTTCACTTCAACTCTTCATACAAGGAAGCAAAGTCTTCAACATAGTACAAAGCTCCCGATCGATGCAATCCTTTGCCGCATCCGATCAGGGCTCTTGCATAGGTCTTGCCATGTATGCATCATCTAAGCTGCTATAAAGATGAGACCCTGGGTAGCGTCCAAGGGCACACAAGTTTGATCATCGCCTACAACACATCCGATCAGAAGAGAAAAAAGGTACAATTTCGTTATCTCTTTTCTGAAGCTAATGCGTCGCTTGGACTTTGCACGTTCTGCGTGCATGCCCAGTAGATAAACTTGCATCTTTTGTCTCCTGCTAACTTTGTATTTGTTGTTTCACTCGTATCATCAGGACACCATGGGATGGGGCGACAAGTTCAAGAAGTATGGATCGAGAGATGTTGAAGGCTCGACGAGCGGCAGCAAGAACGGCAAAGGCGGCTCAACTCCTCCACCACCTCCAAGCAAGTCCGGAAACCACTCCAAGGGTGTGGAGTACACACGCCGGTCACCGCCGTTGCCAAGTGCCCCGCCGCTTGTACCAAAGTCGCATAGCACAGCGCCACGGACTACGCGTAGCTATCCGAACCGCAACTCAAAGAATTCTGATGAGACATCCATCTCCCTTGATGCCGACGCCCGACCACTAGGGAACCTGGAGGTAAAAAAAGAAACAGAGCTCGCATGAATGTATTCTTTCCTTACTTCTACGTAAATCCTGTACGCATGCAGGACAAGCTCGACGACGTGTTGCCGTTCGTGCCTATGAGCCGCGGTATGGAGCAACTCTTAGACGAGGTGATGGAAAACATGGAGCAAGATGGGCCGGCCACCAAATCCGCACTTCCGGTCAAGTCTAGTTCGGTGGCGCAGCACACGCCCCCGGCAGCGAGTGATCCAGCTGCGAATTCTTCAAATGTGGCAGGGAGCGATCTTGTCGTAAAACTCGCCTCTCTGGTGACAAAGCCCGCTTCTTTAACCACATCAACAGGCACCCCTGAAGTGGACAAAAAGCGGTCATCGGGAGCTATCAATGACAAGGATGTTGGGGTAACTGCAAAGAAGCCAAGGCCGTCTGCTTGCGGTACGTGCATAGTACCCCCCCCCCCACCTTTGCATGATTTGATTTTTTTAATGCTTTCTTGACACTTTCTCTTTTTGTCGCCTTTCTAGATGTCTCCAGCAAATCAACTAATCTAGAAGGCTTTTATTCCCCTGAGGCAAAGGAGCTCCGTCTCTTAATTGAGCAACACAAGAATATCCTTGCTGGAGAAAACACTCTGCTCGAGAAGCTCAAAGTCCCTCCAACTAGTAACTTCTCAACGCCAAGCCTTGTTCTCCCGCCCGGAATAGCAGCAAAGTACATCTCAATAGGACTCAAAGATATACAAGAGGCGCTAAGGGAGCAGCCGATCAATGAGGAGCTAACCATCACGAAAATAGAGTCTGTGATAAGTATGTGGAAGATCCCGTATGTGAACGAGGTCCCGCCAGACCTCGAGATTCTGATTCGCCATCTTGAAACGGTGGTGGCTCGTCTGGGCGAAAAGGTGGTCTTGGCACTTCCCACACATCGACACCCGCGCCGGCTCAAGTGTCATCTCTGCTGAAGAAACTCGATGCAGCTCTAGATGACTTGCCGACCTCGCCTCCATCTGCAACAGACAAAAGAAGTTGGCCGAAGAACATCGGATGCTTACTGGCACACATCAGCAACTTGCCGAGGAGTACAAGGCCCTCTGCGAGAAAGAAACAGAGATGGCGGCACTGGCTGAAAAGCGCACAGGCATCCTAGCTGACATGATGACTTCTAGCTCCCGCCGTCATGAAGCTCATGAAGATGTGGTCCGGAGTTCATCACAGGTGGCCGAGTCGTACACAAGACGCCGTGCGGAGGCGGCTGCCTTCCTGGCCGCCGGCGGAACGCTTCTGGAGATCGTGACGATCCTAGCATACAAAGCTCCTGAGTGAGGGAGCGGGCTAGAGATCATGGACTGCTCTGCAAAAGCTGCACTTAGTTCAATAAGTTCTATCTTAGTTAAATATAATTTGTCTTAGCTCATCCAGAACATAGTTTGATTAGTCCCAGTGAACTTTTGTATCCTCGATCAATAAAAATGATAGCTTTTGTGATATATCTCCTTTTTTTTACTTTTACTTACTGGGTCTCTGCTTCATACTGGCCATGGAGCTGCATTGTATCCGCTTCCAACACTGATGAGGCTAGCTAACCACATCCTCCTTGGTGTATATGCTGCAGTCCTTCGCTCGGTCCTCGTTGGACTCCACCAATGCTTGATGTAACAGCTTCAACTTGTCTTGCACCAGCCGCGAGACCCTCGAGTGCACATCTAGATGTCAAAAATATATTGATCAATCCATCATATGTGCGGGTGTTCATATGCTTATTTTTATGTCCGTCGTCGGGGCCGCCACGTATAACCGAGGCATATATTTTCGCTGTACATATTGCCGTCCTCACGCATGCATGTATGTACGTAGGCAAAATTACCATGCACCACGTACAAGATCAATCAAGAGATTAACTAATTCGTGCATGCACTAGTCCACCATGTGTGTACATATACTCTTCCCTGTTTATCCTGTACTCCCGAAAATTCCTTTTCTTCAGAAAAAATAATAATAATAACAACAATTAAGCGATTAGTCATGTAAGAGAGAGCAAAAGAGTTGAGCCGTATCTTTTTTAGTACTTATTTAACCTCTCTTTTTTAGTACAAAACTTCGTCAAACAATGGGAGGAGGGTTTCCCCTCTGGTCCTTGGTCTCCATGGCGTGGGAGGGGCGAGAGACCCTCCGAGGTTGGATCTGTCTCTCTGTTTCTGCGCTCTGGTATTCTGCCCTGGCACCGTTTCGTATATATATGGATATCCGTAACTCTGATTGGATTGAAACCTTCGCCCTGATTTTTCTCCGAAAATTAGCTTTCTTGCGGCCGAAGAAGAGCAGCAACCACCTTACGGGTGGCCCACGAGGGTCAGGGGTGCGCCCAGGGGGCAGGCGCGCCCCCCTGCCTCGTGGCCACCTCGGGCACCGTCTCGCGTTGATTCTTCTTCCCATATTCTCCAAATATTCCAAAAATATTCTCCGTCCATTTTTATCCCGTTTGGATTCCATTTGCTATGGGGTTTCTGCGAAACTTAAAACATGCAACAAACAGGAGCTGGCACTAGGCACTGGATCAATATGTTAGTCCCCAAAAATAGTATAAAAAGTTGCCAAAAGTATATGAAAGTTGAATAATATTGGCATGGAACAATCAAAAATTATAGATACGACGGAGAAGTATCAGTCATGATTGTCTTCGAGGGATGCTTGGCCCGAGTCATCTTTCCAGCTTCGTAGGCGCCACACAGATGATCCTTCTTGAACTTGACGCCCTCGATGCCTATGACATGCTTCTTCTTCGCGAGATTGTACAGGTTCCTCATACCCGCATGCCCTAGCCTCCGATGCCAGAGCCAGCACTCTGAAGCTTTTGCTAGAAGGCATACAACCAGCTGTGGTTCTGCTGAGAAATCTACCATATACAGATCATCTTTTCGATATCCTTCGAAGACTAGAGATTTGTAAGATTCCATAAGCACAAGGCATGATATTTTCCAAATATCACAATCATGTTCGGATCACAAAGCATTGAGACAGACATTAAGTTGAAACCAAGGGATTCAACAAGCATCACTTTATCCATGTGCTGATCCTTTGAGATTGCAACTCTACCTAAGCCCAATACCTTGCTTTTCAGCAAATGTGATGTGACATTTGTCAGACGGACGTAGGGTTGTATCCATAAGAAGACTTCGATCACCAGTCATGTGGTTAGTGCATCCACTGCCCATAATCCACTCAGAAGCCTTTGGTGTCATACCCTACAGTGTAGTTTGGGGATAGGCTTCACCAAGGGAAATGTGAAGCACAAACATTTGACGAACAAGCATATTATCAATGTTCAGATCCTGGTTAGGTAGATAGGATGTTTGTCAAGAAATCCTGGGACGGAATACATAGTAAGACCATTCTGGCATTTTATTTTGCGTCCCACAAGATGTTTTAGGTCCCCAGCATAAGCATCAGAAGCCTTTGATTTCCGGCTGGAGACCTTTCCCTGCAAAAGAGAGTTAATTTTTCTTAACCACCCACATCTTTAGGGGTGGCTTAGAAGCAATGAGTCTAAGTGCAGCATCTGAGAACTTTGGCTTTGGGGCCCTAGCAAATAGCCTTGCAAGAGGTGAATAATATTCATAAGAATAAGCAGAAAATTTCTTGGTCTTATGAACATAGCGGTTTGACGAAACACGCTCATATTCATAAGTCTGAGTATGGTTTCCCTGCAAAACATTGGCGTTAGGGTGACTCTGGTGAGTCCTCTGTCTGTATGAATCCTTTGGTCTAGGGTTTGTCTTCTTCCCAGGTGGTGTCATGATGACATCCACAGGAAGCTTCTCAAGACAACTTTTGGGCACCTAGATCTTCTTCAAAGGTGGTCCATTCCTGCAGTTAGTACCAATATACCTGGCAAACACTTCACCATTCTGACACTTAAACAGTTTATAGTTTGCATCAAAGGATTACTCAATAATAATTGGGTTTGCACAAGTGAAGCCAGATAAGGTAGATGGATCCACTAAAGGTCCCTTTGCAGCAATCCATGTGGTTTTGGGGTACTGCCCAGGCTTCCAGTATGAACCATCAACATTCATTTTCCTCTCAAACCCAACACCCTCTTTCCTAGGGTTTCGGTTCAGAATCTGTTTCTTGAGGACATCACATAGTGTCTGATGCCCTTTGAGGCTTTTGTACATCCCTGTTTCAAGCAATGTCTTCAACCTGGCATTCTCATCAGCAATAGTAGTGGTACCCTCAGTAGAGGGGTTAGTTACCACATCAGCAGTTGAAGATATTGCAACAGTAGCAGCAGTAGAGCATTCAGCAACAGAGACATCATTATCACGCTCAAGACAGCTTAGACACGGTGGCTCAAAACCTTCCTGAGCAGAACTGATCTGTGGAGCGCAGAGTGACTCGTTCTTCTTTTGAAGATCTTCATGAGTCGCTCTCAAGTTCTCAAGTTCTTGCTTCCTTTGAAGATAATCATAGGAAAGCTTCTCATGAGTAGTTGAGAGTGTTTCATGACGACTTACAAGTTCCTCGTACTTAACGTGAAGATTTTTAATGTCTTCAACTAAGGACTGAGTTCGAGTCATTTCCGCGTCCAATAGGTCATCGCTTTTGTCTAGCAACTTTTGAATATGTTCCATAGCAGTTTGTTGTTCAGTTGCAATTTTAGCAAGTGTTTTGTAGCTAGGTTTAGATTCACATTCGGAGTCATCTTCACTGGATGTTTGAAAGTAAGCATCGCGTGAGTTTACCTTGGCACCACGTGCCATGAAGTAGTAGGTAGGAGCAGAGTCGTCCTCATTATCAGCATCAGCGTCGGTGATGAGGCCATTGTCTTCGGTGTTGAAGATGGACTTGGAGACATACGCCAAAGCTAGAGCCAGGCTTGCCACGCCTGAATCGGACTCCTCCTCAGACTCCACCTCTGCCTCCTTAGAAGCAGACTCCTCCTCTGAATCCATCTCCTTGCCAAGAAACGCACGAGCCTTGCTGGATGAGCTCTTCTTGTCAGATGAAGACTTTGATGAAGAATGTGAGGATTTCTTATTCTTTTTGTCATTTGAATCATATTCTTTGCTCTTCTTCTTCTTCTTGGTCTCATTGTCCCATTGAGGACGCTCAGAGATGTAGTGACCAGGTTTCTTGCATTTGTGGCATGTTCTCTTCTTGTGGTCACGAGTGGAAGCTTCATCATTTCTTGAGCTAGATCTTGAAGACTTTCTGAAACCTTTCTTCTTGGAGAACTTCTGGAAGTTCTTCACGAGCATAGCTAGCTCCTTTCCAATGTATTCAGCATCACCAGAACTGCAGTCAGATTCTTCTTCAGATGAGGACACAACCTTTGCCTTCATAGCCCGGGTTCGGCCATAGTTGGGGCCATAGATGTCTCTCTTCTCAGATAACTAGAACTCATGTGTGTTGAGCCTCTCGAGTATGTCAGACGGATCGAGGTCTTTGAAGTCACAACGTTCTTGAATCATTAGGGCCAGGGTGTCAAATGAGCTGTCAAGTGATCGCAGTAGCTTCTTGACGATTTTATGCTTGGTGATCTCAGTGGCGTCAAGTGCGCGAAGCTCATTTGTGATATTAGTGAGGTGATCAAACGTGAGCTAGACATTCTCATTGTCGTTTCTCTTGAAGCGGTTGATAAGAACATCAATCCTTGAATCTATCTGAGTTGAGACGCCTTCGTTGACCTTGGAGAGCCAGTCCCAGACTAGCTTCGCAGTTTCCAGTGCACTCACACGGCCGTACTGCCCTTTGGTCAGATGACCACAAATGATGTTCTTGGCAGTTGAATCCAGTTGAATGAACCTCTTGACATCAGCAGCGGTGACACCTTCACCGACCTTGGGAACACCATTCTTGACGACATACCAGAGGTCGACGTCAATGGCTTCAAGATGCATACACATCTTATTCTTCCAGTAGGGGTAATTAGTGCCATCGAAGACTGGACAGGCAGCGGAGACCTTGATTATCCCTACAGTCGACATAGCTAAAACTCCAGGTGGTTAAACTGAATCACACAGAACAAGGGAGCACCTTGCTCTGATACCAATTGAAAGTGCTAGTTATCGACTAGAGGGCGGCGAATAGGCGATTTTTATGAAAGTCTTCAAAATAAGAGGTCCTTGAAGACAAACAGTAGAACTGAACCTATTGATATGCAGCGGAAGGTAGACTACACTAGACAAGCCATAGTCAAGTAAGCAATGAAGTGAAAGCACGAATACTATCAGCAGCTAGGTAGTATGGATCAGGATAGAAGACAATATGAAGCCAAACGGTAAATAGTTGTGATGCCCCCGATTCAATCGTACACTAATCATGCACGCAAATGTGTACGACCAAGATCAGGGACTCACGGGAAGATATCACAACACAACTCTACAACATAAATTTGTCATACAAGCATCATAATACAAGCCAGGGGCCTCGAGGGCTCGAATATAAGTGCTCGATCATAGACGAGTCAGCGGAAGCAACAATATCTGAGTACAGACATAAGTTAAACAAGTTTGCCTTAAGAAGGCTAGCACAAACTGGGATACAGATCGAAAGAGGCCCAGGCCTCCTACCTGGGATCCTCCTAAACTACTCCTGGTCATCGTCAGCAGGCTGCACATAGTAGTAGGCACCTCCGGTGTAGTAGGAGTCGTCGTCGACGGTGGCGTCTAGCTCCTGGGCACCGGCATCTGGTTGCGACAACCAGGTAGAAAGGAAAAGGGGAAAAGAGGGAGAAAAGCAACCGTGAGTACTCATCCAAAGTACTCGCAAGCAAGGAACTACACTACATATGCATGGGTATATGTGTAAAGGGCCATATCGGTGGACTGAACTGCAGAATGCCAGAATAAGAGGGGGATAGCTAATCATGTCGAAGACTACGCTTCAGGCCACCTCCATCTTGCAGCATGTAGAAGAGAGTAGATGGTAAGTTCACCAAGTAGCATCGCATAGCATAAAACTACCCGGCGATCCCCTCCTCGTTGCCCTATTAGAGAGCGATCACCGGGTTATATCTGGCACTTGGAAGGGTGTGTTTTATTAAGTATCCGGTTCTAGTTGTCATAAGGTCAAGGTACAACTCCGGGTCGTCCTTTTACCGAGGGACACGGCTATTCGAATAGATAAACTTCCCTGTAGGGGTGCACCACATAACCCAACACGCTCGATCCCATTTGGCCGGACACACTCTCCTGGGTCATGCCCGGCCTCGGAAGATCAACACGTCGCAGCCCCACCTAGGCTCAACAGAGAGGTCAGCACGCCAGTCTAAATCCTATGCACGCAGGGGTCTGGGCCCATCGCCCATTGCACACCTGCACGTTGCGTACGCGGCCGGAAGCAGACCTAGCCCCCTTAATACAAGCGCGAGCTTACGGTCCAATGCGGCGCGTGCCACTCAGTCGCTGACGTCAAAAAGAGCTTCGGCTGATACCACGACGCCGAGTGCCCATAACTGTTCCCGCGTAGTTGGTTAGTGCGTATAGACCAAATGGCCAGACTCAGATCAAATACCAAGATCTCGTTAAGCGTGTTAAGTATCCGCGAACGCCGACCAGGGCCAGGCCCACCTCTCTCCTAGGTGGTCTCAACCTGCCCTGTCGCTCCGCCACAAAGTAACAGTCGGGGGCCGTCAGGAACCCAGGCCCACCTCTACCGGGATGGAGCCACCTGTCCTTTCAGCCCCCTCATCAGAATCACTTGCGGGTACTCAACGAGCTGACCCGACTTTCGTCACCACATGTGTCATGTATATAAAGTATATAGTATATACCCGTGATCACCTCCCGAAGTGATCACGGCCCAGTAGTATAGCATGGCAGATGGACAAGAGTGTAGGGCCACTGATGGAACACTAGCATCCTATACTAAGCAGTAGGATAGCAGGTAAGGGTAACAACTGTAGCAACAATGACATGCTATGTAGCAGAATAGGATTAACCGAAAGCAGTAACATGCTACACTACTCTAATGCAAGCTGTATAGAGAAGAATAGGCGATATCTGGTGATCAAGGGGGGGCTTGCCTGGTTGCTCTGGCAAGGAAGGGTCGTCAACTCCGTAGTCGAACTGGGGTCGCCGGCAGTCTCGGGGTCTACCGGAAAGAAGTAACGGAGGGGGAACACAATAAATAACAAAGCAATCAAAGCATCACAAAGCGAAACATGGCAATACGCGGTGCTAGGTGTGCCCTAACGCGGTAGTAGGTGATACCGACGAAGGGGGGAAACATCCGGGAAAGTATCCCTGGCGTTTCGCGTTTTCGAACAGATGAACCGTAGGGGGAAAGTTGCGTGTTTGCTATGCTAGGGATGTGTGGTGGACGAACGGGTTGCGTATCCGGATTCGTCTCGTCGTTCTGAGCAACTTTCATGTATAAAGTATTTTCATCCGAGCTACGGATTATTTTATATTAATTTATAAAGATTTAATCATTTTCTAGATTTCCTGGATTTAATTTAATTCAAAATTCATTTAAATAATAAATGCTATGGGTACACAGAAGTGTACCCAAAGAGGTGCTAGTGAGGCTGACAGGTGGGGCTAGTTGACTGAGTCAACTGTCCAGTCAGCAGAGGCTGACAGTGGGGTACAGGGGCTGAGTCAGCAGTCCAGTTAGCGGTCAACATATTGACTGTTGACTGGTCAAACTGGCTGGTGGGACCCAGCTATCATAGAGACAGTGTAAATTAATTGTTTAATTAATTTAAACAGATTAGGTGGGGGGCCACATGTCATTGACTTAGATAATTTTAAACATATGTTTTTTAAGAAAAGGGTCCACATGTCATTTCCAGTTATTCAACTAAACAATTTTATTAGGTTCTATCTAATTACGTGGTTAGGGGGTTGGTTAAACCGGGCGGGCCCACCTATCAGTGAGCCACACGCGGTGGTACACCGGCGATGCGAACAGAGAGCGGAGGTGCTCGCCGGCCGACCATCTCCGGCGACGGCTGGATCTGTGAGTGGGCTCGGCAAACGCAACGCGACGAGGCGCTCCGGAGGATGGCCGTGGGGTTGTCGGAGGTGGGCTGCAGAGGCGCCGGCGTTGAGTGTAGAAGCGCCAGGGCTCGGCCTCGCGGCGCGTGTGGCGACGACGGCAGGGTGCGGCCGTCAGCGGGCGGCGTAGCCGAGCGCGGGGGTGGCGGACGCGTTCACGAGGAAGGGCGAGCAAAGGCGGGAGCACCATCGCGCGCGCGCAGTCGACGCGGGCGGTGGGCGACGCACAGGGGCGGCAGAGGCGAGGGCCGGTGCGGGGGCTGCGATGAGCGCGTCGAGGGAAAGCAGGAGGCGGCCACGCGCGAGGTGCGGAGGGCAGAGGGGAAGAGGTCGGGGGCCTCACCGCTGGGCGTAGGGACAGGGCAGTGGGGCTCGGGGAGGAGACGACGAGGTCCGGTGGGGAGGCTCCGGCGAGATCCAGGCGGCGGCGCGGGCTCCG
>NC_057799.1:161034906-161059863 GCF_018294505.1 Triticum aestivum | reverse complement strand
GGCGACGAGGCGATGGGGTCGGGGCGGATCGAGCCCCCGATCCAGATCGAGAAAAAGGGGAAACGAGGGGAGAGTGGGAGGAGAGGGGTAGCGGTTAGGGTTTCGGGGGAGGGTTATAGGGGAGGGGGGGCCGGCCTGGTTGGCCCGATGGCCAGCTGGGCCGCGGTCCAGCAGGGGGGGTCCTTTCTTTTGTTTTGTTTTTACTTTTTATTTATTTTACTTTTTCTGTTATAGTTTTGTATCCTATTATTTTAGTTTTAGTAAAATATATACTTTGTATATAAATTAGTATTTCAACTTAGTCCATACTCAACAAGTCCAGTCCTCAATAAATTAGTTTGACATTTTATTAATTACAAAAGGTATTTAAATAATTGTTTTTGTTGTTGTTTTATTCATCTCATATTATTTAAACATTTTATAAAGGTGTTTTTTCTCCACCATAATTATCTATGCAATATTTGGTTCACTCCGAACATTTTAATTTTAATATTTGAAAACTTTTATTGTTTGCTTGATTTTGGATTGGAATTAGAATCGGTTTCGAACTAACGCGAGATTAGCAACAGTAATCGAAGTGACGTGGCATCATTAGCAGAGAATTACTGTAGCTTAAATATCCGGGCGTCACAATAGTCCTCACTCAGTGAAGTCAATCATATCAGACAAGCAGGCAATGACTTCACGAAGACAAACTGTAAAGTAAAGAGAAGTGAAGGATAGAACCAGTTGCTTGGTGAAGACAAGGATTTGGTAGACAAGTTCCAGTTGTTGTGACAACTGTACGTCTGGTTAGGGAGACTAAGATTTAACTCAGAAGACTGCGTCTTCACCTTATTCCCCTTGAGTTAAGGACACCCAATCCTTGCCCAATCACTCATGTAAGTCTTCAAGGTAAACTTCCAAACCTTCATAGACTTCGTTCACTGGCAATCCACAATGGCTCTTCGATGCTCAGAACGCGACGCCTAACCGGCTGGAGGATTCACAGTCCTCAAGTGTAACAAGTCTTCAGGTCACGCGGACAGAAAGACTTCAGTGATGCCTAACACTCTTTGGTTCTGGGTGTTTTGGGCTTTGTCCTTGCACGGATCTCTCTCTCAAATGCTTCAGAGGTGGGTTGCTCTCAAACGACAAAAGCCGTGCACTAACTCTAAGCAGCCACCAATTTATGGTGTAGGGGGTGGGCTCTTTATAGCCTGGAGGCAACCCGACCTGATTTGTCCGAAATGACCCTGGGTCACTAAGGAACCGACACGTGTCCAATGGTCGGATTTCAAACACATGCGACAGCTTGACTTGGGCTACAAGTAAAGCTGACTCATCCAGCTCTGGATAAGATTTGCTCTCATTGTCTTCGCTCGAAGACATAGGATTTGGTTGAGCATCACTTCAGTCACTCTGACTTTGTTCACTTGGACCCCAATTAACAGTACGGTGGTTCCTATGACTCAACAAAGAAGAAAAGGAAACTACGAAACAACTATGTCTTCGCACTTCATATTCTTCACATGAACGTCTTCTCATGTCATAATCTTCACCATGAATGTCTTCACGAACCACCATTGTCTTCAATGTCTTCACACATTTTTAGGGGTCATCTCTGATAGGTAAACCGAATCAGTGAGGGACTACTACCTGTGTTATCCTGCAATTCTCACAAACACATTAGTCCCTCAACCAAGTTTGTCGTCAATACTCCAAAACCAACTAGGGGTGGCACTAGATGCACTTACAAGTATGACAACCAAAGAGTGCAGATAGCTCCTGCATCTTGTGATCTGAAGTATTGATTGCAATCATAGTGGATTTGGCATAGTTTACTTTCAGTCTGGTATATGCAGCATATTGAAGGAGGAGATTCTTAATGTTGTTCAATTGTGTAGCCTCAGCTTGAACTACCAGTGTAGTGTCATTTGGATTGGTATTGTGCTGTAATTGTGGAACCACAGGAGCATTATGCATTGCCTCATTGAGCATGGTTTGCAGGAGGTTAGTAGCCAAGACAAAAATTAATGGTGAAAGTGGGTCTCCCTGTCTAACTCCTTTTTCGCACAGAAATTGTTTCCCAGATAACCCATTAAGCAGAATAGAAGAATATCCTGTGTTGTAGATACAATGAATCCATTTCTCTCCAAAACCTCTTGCTTGTAAAATCTCAACAAGCGTGTCATGATTAAGCATGTCAAATGCCTTTTCAAAGTCTAGTTTAAGCAACACAACTTCTTGATTTGATTGATGACACTAATAGATATACTCATAAGACCAAGCAAGACAATCTTGGATGCATCTGTTATTCAGAAACCATATTAATTTTTTGTGGACTAGAGTAAGAATGGATTTCTGAAGTCTGTTTGTCTAGAGTTTAGTGATAATTTTCAGGGTACAATTCAGAAGAGAGATGGGTCTAAAATCTCCAGGGCAGGCAACAGAGTCCTTCTTTGGAATGAGAGTAATGAAAGAGTAGTTGATGCTCTAGAGATTGACAGTGCCCTTGTGGAAGTCTTCGATCAATCTGTAAAAATCAGGTGCAATAATATCCCAGCATGATTTGAGAAAGGCAGCATTGAACCCATCTGGTCCAGAGGACTTCTCGGCAGGCATTTCCAAGATAGCCTTATCTATTTCCTCTTTTCCAAATGGACTTCAAGCTCCAAAAGTCCATTATGGTGTTCCAGCAGGTCATGCAGGTGCAAAGGTTATTCTTTGACTGATGATGTCCCCATTCTCTGTTTGAAGGCTCTAAAAAGGATTGCTGCTTTTTTGGTGCTCATGATGTTCTATGCCATTTTCATCCATCTGCATAGCAATTTGGTTATTTCTAAACTTGATGGTGGCTTTAGCCCTTGAAATATTTGGTATTAGCTTCTCCCATCTGGATCATCCTTGTAGTAGCTCTTTGTTTCTAGTAAATTCGCTGTTGTTTAAAAGATTTTTCAGATGCCATTAAGTTCATCATTGGATAAGTCTTTGAATTCCTCTAGGGTGTCATAGCAAAGGATCATGAAATTGGTGTCATTAATATTCTGCCTGAGATCTGATAGTGTTCTAGCCCAATTCTTGAGATGTTTTCTGAGTCTTTTAAATTTTGCAGCAATGGGTTTAGCACTATCCACTTCATTGATCTGTTGCTCCCAAATTTTCTTGACCACCTCCCTAAACTGATTGTGTCGTACCCAGGAATTTTCAAATCTAAAAATGCTGGCTCTAAGGGATATTGCACTAGTGCAAGTGCATCGATGTGCTATATAAACGGGTTTACCCCCTTTTTGGTACAGAGTTTTAAACCGTCGCCATACTTGTGTGTGCGATAAGGAGGGTCCATCCCACATGACCCAGAAACCGTAGACGTTAGGGAGCGATGATGCAGACGCTCTACCAAATATAATTGTATGCGATGTAGGAACATATCACACACATTATATTCTGGCACACATGTGGGTTTGGGGATCAATCGCCCACGTCTCTCGCGAGTCAAATGTTTCTAATTGCGCAGGGAAACTAAACGGTGTTTGACATTCAACCGTTTGTGAAATATTACCTAAGGCACATGTGCCATCATAGAAAGTGTGTGTGATATGTGGCCCATCGCACACGAGTATTCTATGGCAAGCGTTTGCCATGCATGACATCATCGCACACACTTCCTGAAAAAAATTATGAGTAGGATTGCATTTTGCATTGGGCACGTTTCCCCTAAGGTCGCGCGTGCGATAATGTGCTATCACAAACTGTTGAGGAGCCCCTAAGCACACGTAGAAGTGCCACAAATCGTCTGCGATTTGTTGTGTATCACCGACGGTTCAATTCATATCATGTATGCTTTTCCTATAGATCACAGGAGGCTGCGCTATGAGTGACGTGTGCTTGGCCTCTCTTGCTTCCTCCCCCTACCATTGTTTAGAACCCTTGCTATCTTATACAAAATCAAACTATAACCAACCTTCTTACCAGGTAACATATTCCTACAACTACAAAGAATATTAATAAAACTATATGTTTTGCAACAATAGCAAACATTCTTGTGTGAAAATAAATAGGCACAAAAGCACGCGCCATCTCAACGAATTTCATGTTTCAAAATTCAGGTCAAAAAGATGATACACAAGTGTGATAATTATGTCACATGATTGACCTTAA
Organism: Triticum aestivum; assembly: GCF_018294505.1. Lineage (NCBI taxonomy): Eukaryota > Viridiplantae > Streptophyta > Magnoliopsida > Poales > Poaceae > Triticum > Triticum aestivum. Next base: position 161,055,723 of record NC_057799.1, on the reverse strand, counting down.
ATACAATGTGATAATTATATCACATAAATAAAATAGTACCCTTACATATAATTGCTGATCAAGTAGGGACATTATGAGAAGCCTGACTATGCTCTTAGCCCGAGGACAAACACATGACCTATTTGGTTGGCTTCCTCAAAAAACTGCCCGACTAAGGCAACATTATCATGTGTTGGATTTTTAGGGCTAATGTTGAGATTGCTGCCTGGCTAAGAGCATCTCCAATAACAGCCCTATTTTTGGGCATGAGATGTTTTGGGAGCACGAGGAGGTAAAAAATGGCCTCCAACAGCTGCCCAACCGCAAAAAAATGCAAAAGGAAAATTTTGGGCAGCCCTTATATACAACATGGAGTGCTGCAAATATACATCACTTCGGCTGCTGCCCCAAAACAAAACGACACATAGTCATGACCCAACAGTCGTCTTCCACACACGCAGCCACACACCCGCGCCACTCCCACCTTTAGATATGCGGCTATCACACCCCACCATCGCCGGATCCACTCGTCGCACCCCGCCCGTTGGCCGCCAGACGGACGAATCGCGCTGCGACCGCCCCCTTTCCGCCGAAATCCGCCATGCCACCGCCCCCTTTTTTGCCAAAGTTTGCCACGCCGCCGCCGCACTGGTGTTGCCTCTCCTCCTCAGCGATGTTGCCTCCTCGCCATGCCGCCGAAGGCAAGGGCAAGAGGGGATTCAAGAGGGTGCGGCTTCGACCGTCCGGCAACAACGGCGTCGAGTTCCAGCACGGCGGCCGGAGGTACTGGCTCAACACGTTGCCGACGACCGACCATGCCCTCGCGCTACGACGTCGCCTTGTGGAGGCTTGGCCTCGCGTGCTCCAGGCTTAATTCCCCGAAGATTGAGTCTCGGGCGAATGCGGAACTTGTCGGGTCATCGATGATAATCGAGTCAAGCCCGAGCAAGTTGGCTTCCCGCATTGTTGTCGAGGAGCAGGACAACATTAGAGAGAGCGGCGAGGAGGCGATGGCAGCCTTTGCTAGGGCACATCTGGAGTATGTGCAGGTAGAGATGGAGTTCTACTGGAAGACGGACGTTGAGCAGTCGAAGCGCAAGAACGATGCCGAGGCAGGGCCTTCGTCATCACAGACGAAGAAAAAGAAGAATGCATGAGCCTCGAGTGTGTTCAACGTCGATTCTGACGGCAAGAGTGATGGGTTCGATGATATCGAATGCGAAAATCTATAGTGTTCATAGTTTGCTCATCGTAGTTTAAGTTGGTAGTTTAATTTTGCATGTCGTATTTAAACTATGTTTATAGTTTGCATGTTTAAATTTGGGTCGAAGTACGTACGAAATATGAAATATGGTCGAAGTAGTTCGAATGTTAGTTCAAAAAAAATTGGTCTTGTTCATCTAGGTGCCCTATTAAACGTCGCCTTGTCATGCGAAAAAAAATTCGTTTTCGTGCCCGAATATTTTTACAACACCCCTTTTTGGTGCGTGCAACTATTGGAGATGAACTATGGAGTAGCTGCCCGGTGTTGGATTTGGAAGACCGAGGCTGAGATTGCTGCCAAGCCAAGAGCTGTGTGTCAGGCCTTCATCCAAACAGACCCTTATGAATTAGGACTATGCTTATATAGCTAGTTATATTAGTCATTAGTAAGACTAGTACTGACAGGTAAAGTGAATTGATCGCTAGTGCACACCATCTTCCTGGCAGCATCTTGTCTGAATCCTAATCCACTGATGCGCTCAATGATTGTGTCTCAGATGATTAATTTACTCTCCAAGGCATGTCGTCTTCAGCAGTAAAAACCATAAGAGAGTGCTTACTTGATTGATTAAACTAAGCCGATGACAACCGGCACAAATCCCCAAACCAGACCAAGATCCACTGAGAAGAGTATGGCACACACACAAAAAAAGAGCAGAACAGTAAAAAACACAGGATCCAGATGAGAGATGACCAGAGATGTCTCTACGACTGCTCGCGCTCGTACGGCGAAAAACGCAAGCTCACAACTCACAGGGCGCCATCCATCCGTCCATCCTCGGCCGGCAAACCGCCGGACTACAGCAGGTTTAGTCCGGCAGCGGCCACGGACAGCACGGACGCGGCGACCGTCACGGCGAAGGAGCTACTGACGGCCGACGCGGCGTTGGCGTGCGGCGAGGGCGCGGCGCCGGCGCGGCCGGCTGAGCCGCCGCCCGCGGCTGCCGGGGCGGGCGCCATGGCGGGGGCGGTGGAAGGGGCAGCAGAGGAGAGCACGCGGACGTCGACCTTCTGCCCGATGGCGCAGTGGCCCGGGAAGCCGCAGAGGAAGTAGTGGTGGCCGGTGGTGTTGAGGACGACGGAGTCCTTGCCCGTGGCCCAGGTGGCCGTCGGCTTGGTCACGTTGCAGTTCTTGTAGTCCGCCTTGCTCACCGCGATCACGTTGTGGAACTGCTTGTTGTAGGTGAACACTGCGGCAATTTTTCCAGGCAAGTCACAAGTTAATCATCACAGGAGTAAATTAATCTGGCATCACCATGATAATGGAAACGACAACATCTACATCATTTATTTAATCGATCGAAATAGGCATGTTGTTAATTAAACTGTTCAGGCCATGCATCTGATAAAATCATAAAATTAATGCCCTAGTGCGTGAACATTCTCATGGGAGAATTTCTGTTTTTTTGGTTGTTGAGGACCAACATGAGAACATTCTCATATCAGAAAGCATCCTACCAACCCACTCACTAACAATCAGCTCCCCACTGCCCACCTATCTGCAATTCTGCATCCATTCAAGCAGGCTACAAATCACTCTCGCTACAACAGTGACCTGACTAATTTTCTAGTAAAAGATATCCACCTTGGTTTAGCAAACACAAATCCGATGCGCCACGCGTACCTCTCATAAAGATATTCGATCTAGGGCTAAGTTAAACAGGCTAAAACCCAGAGCAAGTATAGCTCGAGTGGCATCTCCAGTGGAACAAATAATATGATCGCCGTGCTAACTTTACAGCTCATGATCACACCTCTACCTAGAATCCACTTATCCAGATTGCAAACACCATAGTTTGGCCGGCAACCTATCATACACAGTGGTAATCATAGACCCTCTTCCTGGATGGGCCATAGCTATACAAATTTTGTGGTTCTCTGATCACTACGAGTGCTCTCTAAAGATGGCATACATGTCGTCATTCCTCTCCGCCCACCGAGAGCTACCAACCAACCAAGCAGCAATGAGAGCGAATGCATCAAGGTGAGTTGGCAACAGCAACAGGTTCCCAGCATAATTTGACAAGTTGCAAAAGGGGTTCCAGGCAGATCGGGAGAGGAACAAGAACAGCATGGTCCCTAGCTAGCTTGGACTCGAGGGAGATGATGGTCCACCGAGGAAGTGCATTCCCCATTGGTGAATGGGTGATGGGGAGTGGAACAAGGAACAATCAAAGGATGATAGTATACGTTGATGTGAACCGTCTTTGATTCTTGATGTTGGGCAAAAAGTTTGCCTGGTGGGGAGATCGCACTAGACTAGACGAATGTTCACCCTCCTAAATATGGTAATTTAATTGTGTGCAGAGAAAAAAATTGCTAAACCTTTTTAGAATCTATATGTCCAGGAGGGCCGGTGACCTTGCAACAGGCAATCACCGAGTGGGAATCGGCAGTTGCCTTGCCCCACGAGACAGTGACACAAACACACACGTGAGCTTACTCAGGCAGGGGCTTTAATTAGCTTTCAAGATTTAAGTTGCATGATTCGATTCTGGCAAATCGTACCTGGTGTGACATTTCAAAGGTAAAGCGAATGCGCAATTTAGTCGAAGCTTCTAGTTTTTGCTGCATCTAGGGCAAAGCGTCAAGAATCATGGTACACAGCTGCTTTGTGAATGAATTGTTGCACATGTCCGATCCAAAAGTACTGGTGCAGTTTTTATGTGTACCAAGTGTAATACAGTAATAATTGATTTTGCCCCATGGCACATGATGAATTCAAGAGGTTTTGATCACTGAATGCAAAAGAAAAACGAATGGCTTGGAAAGGCAGCACACTAGTAGTGCAGTAGACTTTCTGTTGGCTGCAACTTTCTTCAGTCGGTGCCCCGTGGAAATAGCAAACGAAGGCAAGAAAACCTACTACCTTACGCAACAAAGCAAACGGAGCCTTTAGGGCCACAAAACAGCATTAAAGCACGCCTTGTTTCACGCTTTAGCAAAACCGATCCTCGCTTTCCAGACATGCCTCACATATCCGCACGAAAGAAGACAATGATGTGTGTGTGCCTATTAGTAGTAGCACGAGTATGTTCTTTCGGAAATCGGAAATTATCTTCTGTTTTTTTGCTCGGAGAAGAAAAGAGTCCCTCTCTCTCTCTCTCTCTCTCGAGTGCGTGCACGCTGACATCAGGTATCCAGTCGGACGTTTTAGCTGAAAACAAACAAACAGGCAAACACACGGCAGCAGGAGTTTGATCCGGCCAAAATTCCCTGCCACAAGCAAGCTGCCAATGCCAAGACACGCCACCACACGGGGCTCGGTGCTGAGTAGTCTAGATTACTGGTACTGCTCCGTCCGTCCGTCTAGGCGAACAGAGAAAACCAGAAGGGCGGGGCAGGAGGACGAGCCCGACATGGCGGGAAAGCTGGCGGAGCGCCCGGACGTACGACGGCCGGGTTCTTCAGGAAAAAGGCATACGGAAAAGCCACGACGACGACCCCACAGCCATGGGGTCATCCTTTTTTTTTGGAGCTTCCATCGGTCCATCCTTGCGGGGTCGGGTTAGGTTGGTGCTCGGTCAGGCTGGACGGTGGTGGGTCTTCTCTTGTGTTGTGCAACGCCCTATGCGTGTGTGAGTGAGGTGAGGCCCATCGGGCGGATGCAGTTGCGGCCTTGCAGTACGAGACGCATCCTGGCCGTCCCCCACCACGTTGCGAAAAGCGCCGAAACAGCCAGGCCAGGGACCCTGCCTGCGCGGACCACTACGGGGGCAAAGGTCCGCGTCACGTTGTGGGGCATAATATCTCAGTCTTTGCAGTGCAGGAACCGAGTGCTCGCTAGCCCTGTCGACACATGTTCTCCCGCCAGAGTTATGCACTGTGCACCACAGCAGCCTCAGCTACATCTGTAGCATGCGCGCGCTCTCTCTCAATTCACTTGCTAGTTGCTACCATCCATATATTATGTACTCCCTCCGTTCACATAACATAATATGTGTTAGAGTAGTCATTATGGTATACGGCTTCTAGTCCAAGTCAGTTTTGTATCCCTACCCCAAGTCGGTTTGTACCCTCTTATATATTCTTGTATGCCGCACCAAATCATCAATAAACAACAGTTTTATTCAGTTTTCATGGTATCAGATACCGGTCCCAGGGTTTAGGGTATGGCTCCGCCAACGCCACCGCCGCCCGGCTACTTCGAGCACCGGGCCGCACTCATCGCCAGGGCTACCAACGCCGCGACCGTTTTTCTCTCGGCCCTCACCATAGCTCCACAAAACTAGCCTGCACCCATCCTCGCCGCACCAATATCTCTTGCTGACACAATCTCCGACGTCAGCCCCTACATCCCATAGTTCTTGATCTCGCCGCCCACAACTACTACCATTGGAGACATCTCTTCGATCTCCACCTCGGCCGCTGCAACCTGCGCTCGCATGTCGCCGTCAATTGTCTTCCCCGCCCCGAAGATCCGCAATGGTTGAAAGACGATCTCGCGATCGTCCAGTGGTTCTACACCCGCATCACCACCGAGATCTTCAACATGCTCGATCACGACGGCGCCACCGCTGCCAACATCTGGCACTCCCTCCGTCAGCTCTTCCAAAGCAACACCGACGCTCGGAAAAACGCTCTCTACACCGAGCTTCGCAATATGGTGCAAGGAGACGCCCCGGTGAACCTGTTCTGCCAGCGCGTTAAGACCATTGGTGATGAGCTCCGCGAACTCGGCGATACAGTTAGCGACTCACAGCTAATCAATATCGTCGTCGTCGGCCTCAGCGAAGACTTTGACAAGCAAGCCTCGTTCATACCGATGATACGGCCCCCTCCTACCTTCGCTGAAGTTCGTTCCTTGCTACAACTCGCGGCGGAAACACAAGCTCACAAGGACTCTCACCCCAAGGTCTTTCATGCCGCGGCTCGTCCTCCTCTGTCGTCTACACCAGCGCCGCCTTCCAGGCCGGCTCCTGCCGCCGGGCCGTCCGCATCGTCATCTGTTCAACCGCCCCCAGGCTGGCGTCCTAGTCCGAACTACCGCGGCAAAAACCCTATCTACAGGCCGCCGTTGACTCATTCGGTTCCGCCTACGACATCACCAGCACCGAGTCCTGCACCACCCACCAGTGCTCCATTTGCGGTTGCATGGCGGCCTCCTCATGATCCTTGGACGGGGCTTGTTCAAGCATGGCCCATGCCCTGGTCCGCTCCGTCCACCCTCGGTGCTCCGCCGGCATACTCAGGTGCCTGGCAACCCGGCCTTCGGCCGCCTACTGGTGCTCCCGGGGTTCTCAATCCCCGACAGCCGGCCAATGCCTATCACGCCGCCCCGACGTATGCTCCTTATGGTCATTACACCACCGACGGCGGCGCCTACTACACACCTCAGCCGGCCTGCTCCCGGCGCCACCCCCACCACAGTCGGCCAATGCCTACTACACTCCCCAGCCGGCCCTACTGTCTTCACCATCGTATCCGTCGGCACTGCTTCCGACGCCACCCTCACCTGCGACGCCGAGCTGGGATCAAGCTGCCTTTCTCCAGGCCATGAATAACTTTGCTGCACAAGGAAACTCAGGTACGGATTGGATCTTTGATTCAGGGGCCTCTAGTCATATGTCTGCATCTAGTAATTGGTTATCTTCTTGCACTAAATCTCCTTTCCCTTCCATTATCCTTGGAGATGGATCATCTATTCCTATATATTGTGTTGGTCAAGCTCAACTTCCCTCTTCCACCAAACCTCTTTTACTTCGCGATGTTCTACTTGCACCCGCCCTCATTAAAAATCTTATCTCTGTTCGCCAATTTACTTGCGACAATCTAGTTTTCGCTGAATTTGACCCTTTTGGTTTATCTGTGAAGGATTACCTGACCAAGGCCGAGATCGCTCGCTTCAATAGCTCCGGTAATCTTTATTCTCTTAATGGAGTTCCTGCCGCCACCCCTCCAACATCCATGCTGGCCTCCGTCGATCTCTGGCATCGTCGCTTGGGCCATCCCAACCCCGCCGTCTTAGCTTCTATGCTTAGTGAATTTACCATACCATGTAATAGGGACTCTCATAATTCTGTGTTTTGCGAGTCTTGTCAATTAGGCAAACATGTGCGTCTTCCCTTTAGTTCCTCTAGTTCTTGTAGCACTTATCCCTTTGAATTAATACATTGTGATTTATGGACCTCTCCCATTGCAAGTGTTTCGGGTTTTAAATACTACCTTGTTATCCTAGATGATTTCACCCACTTTGTCTGGACTTTTCCTCTACGCAACAAATCTGAGGTCCATTCTCTTTTCCTTAATTTTCAACGCTATGTGTCTGTTCACTTCTTCCTCCCAATTCGCTTTATCCAATGTGACAATGGTCGCGAGTTTGATAACATTAAAAATCGTACTTTCTTCTTACAACATGGCATCCTGCTTAAGTTCTCATGTCCCTACACATCCCCTCAAAATGGTAAAGCAGAACACTCTCTTCGCACCCTCAATGATATAGTTCGCACTCTCCTCATTCAATCATCTATGCCTCCCAAGTTTTGGGCTGAAGCCCTACACATGGCCACCTTCCTTCTAAATATTTGACGTTCTAAAACTAAACCCAACACTACTCCCTATTATTCCCTCTTTCTTTCCCACCCCGACTACTCCGCGGTTCGTGTTTTCGGCTGTTTCTGTTTTTCCAATGCCTACGCCACTTCTGCAAATAAATTGTCACCACGCTCTATCCCATGTGCTTTTCTCGGCTTCTCTGACGAGCACAAAGGCTATCGCTGTCTCGACCTTCACACCGGACACGTTCATGTCTCTCGTCATGTCACGTTTGCTGAGCACATTTTTCCTTTCTCACAACGCACTACTACACCATCCAACACCCCTAGCTCCGCAAACACCCCCTCTCCCCGTCCTTTCCAACTATATACTCCCCTACCTGCCGAACACAACTTATCACCACCACCATTAACACCCACCATAGCCAATCCCAACCATACACTCACCCCACCCGAGACGTCCCCAACACCCCTGACCCCTGCTCCCTCCCCAACACCCAGCCCTGCTCCCACTCCACCACCCAGCCCTGCTCCCACTCCACCACCCAGCCCTACTCCTTCGTCCGACTCTTCCGCTGCGCCGGACTCACCAGTACCCACCTTACCCCCTCGTGCTATTCCTACAGCAGCCCCGATTAATGATCATCGCATGCGTACTAGGGCCAAATCAGGATTTCATCAACCCCAAGACCGCCTAAACCTTCATACCTCCGTATCTCTCACTTCTCTTCCAAAGAATTACAAAATTGCTCTACTTGATCCCAATTGGGCCGCTGCCATGCAAGAAGAATATAATGCTTTACTTCAAAACAACATCTGGCAACTTGTTTCTCGTCCTCCCAATACAAATATTGTTTATGGCAAATGGATTTTTCGCCAAAAGTTCCACTCCGATGGGAGCCTCTCACGATATAAAGCCAGGTGGGTTTGTCGTGGCTTTTCTCAGCAACAAGGAATTGATTACGAAGAAACCTTCTCTCCTGTTGTTAAACCTAGCACCATTCGCACCGTTCTTAGTGTTGCTGTCTCCTCTTCATGGCCCATTCACCAACTTGATGTTAAAAATGCTTTCCTCCATGGTTCCCTTCAAGAAACTGTCTACTGCCAGCAACCTCTGGGTTTTGAAAATCCATCCTTTCCAACTCATGTATGTCTTCTTCAGAAATCTCTCTACGGTCTTAAACAGGCCCCACGAGCTTGGTTTCAACGCTTCTCCTCCTTCATTCAAACAATAGGCTTCACTCCATCTCTCTTCGACACCTCTCTTTTTGTGTATCATCAAACTTCTGACACTGCCTATTTACTTCTCTATGTAGATGATATCATTCTTACCGCCTCCTCTCAAAAGTTCTTAGATTATATTGTCTCTCTTCTTAGATCTGAATTTTCTATGACTGACCTAGGACTCCTTCATCATTTCTTAGGCATTGCTGTTGTTCGAGATTCCTCCAGCCTTTTCTTTCCCAACGCCAGTATATTCTTGATCTTCTTAATCGTGCTGGTATGCTTGACTGTCAATCATCTCGCACTCCTGTCGATACTAGTTTTAAACTTTCGGCTACCGGTGAACCCTTTTCCGATCCTACTCTCTATCGTAGCCTAACAGGTGCTCTCCAATATCTCACCATTACTCGTCCTGAAATCTCTTTTGCTGTTCAACAAGCATGTCTCTATATGCATGATCCCCGGGTTCCTCACTATAATCATGTTAAACGCATTCTTCGGTATTTAAAAGGAACTCTCAATCATGGTCTCCACCTTAATAATTCTTCTCCAAACTCGCTTACCGCATACTCTGATGCAGACTGGGCTGGTTGTCCTGACACTCGAAGGTCCACTTCCGGTTTTTGTGTTTTTCTTGGTAACAATTTGATTTCTTGGTCTTCGAAAAGACAGGTTACAGTCTCACGTTCGTCGGCCGAGGCTGAGTATCGCGCTGTGGCACATGCCGCTGCAGATACAATCTGGATTCGGTAGTTACTCTCCGAGCTACACAGGCCTATTGAGCAGGCCACTATTGTCTACTGTGACAACATATCAACAGTCTACATGACCAGCAATCCAGTTCAACACCGACGCACAAAGCATATTGAGATTGATATTCATTTTGTTCGTGAAAAGGTTGCTCTTGGTCAGGTTCGGGTGCTTCATGTTCCCTCTACGGCTCAGTTTGCTGACATTTTCACCAAGGCACTGCCTACTAAGCCGTTTCAAGATATCTGTTTAAGTCTCAACGTCGTCGAGCCTGCCGTTGATACTGCGGGAGGATGTTAGAGTAGTCATTATGGTATACGACTTCTAGTCCAAGTCAGTTTTGTACCCCTCCCCAAGTCGGTTTGTACCCTCTTATATACTCTTGTATGCCGCACCAAATCATTAATAAGCAACAGTTTTATTCAGCTTTCAATATGTTCAACTTTTTTCTGAGTCGGATGTATATAGGCACGTTTTAGTGTGCTTGCTCACTCATTTTATTCTGCATATACTTAATATTGAAATATTCAAAACGTATTATATTTTTGAATGAAGGGAGTAGTTTGTAACTCACCTACTCCGTGGTAGGACTGCGATATCTGCACACTACAAGCCGTGCCAGCACTCGATAAAGCCGGGCTTACACGGTACACACGACACGTACATGTAGTGTGTACCGCCGAGCAGTGAATTAATGAAAGCTTTGACTGGAGTCACGTCGTGAGCGGCGGTCGCGCCGCGCCGAATCACACCAACCACGGGGAGCGCACGGCCGCCAAACTAGAGTGGATAGCACCGCCAGCCGTGAAGCCAGCTGCATGCCATGCGCCTATCCTGAGGTCGCATGCGTATGTCAAGCGGTGCGCCCGCTGGTTGCTCTGGCGTGGAAGACGTTGCAGCAAAAGCCAAGAGGTTTGGGATGGATAACGACGTCGCGCGTCCAGCGCCTTCTATGCCGCACAAGAGCGAGCGGTGCGGACTCACTGCCGAGTGCTCTACTTCTCGGACTAGTGCCCGTGTCGTGTCTCTCCGCCGGCAAATTCTGTAAAATAATCCTATTGTATGTACTCAGTTCATAAGTGGGAGCTCGGTCCCGCTTCCACCTTCTAAAACGAGTGGTGGACTAGTGGGCCTGGTGGCAGGATCAGTAGATTGCCAGGACAGTGCAGAATGCTCTGTGGCTCTCGCTCGTGTGAACCTCTGCAAACTTATTGTATGCGCGTGCACCCCCGAACGATAAGTCTAACCTAAGCGCAGATGAAGATATCTAAGAAGTTCTGACAAGCACAGAGCCGTTTATAGACAGAGCTGCGGGTACGAGGGTTTGGGGACGATCCTAGTCCTAGATGAAAAGCAAAATGCCACGCGCTCAATCTTCTGGTTTCACCAACATACTACTCCTTCCGTTTCTAAATATTTGTCTTTCTAGATGTTTTAAATGGTTACCATATACAGATGTATATAGACATATTTTAGAGTGTAGATTCACTCGTTTTGCTCCGTATGTAGTCATTTGCTGAAATCTTAGAAAGACAAATATTTAGAAACCGAGGGAGTAGTTCTTGTTTGTTTTTACACCGAGGGCGATTCTTCTTTTCATTATTCCCCGGAAATTGCAGGAAAAATCGTAGCGATGTTAGAACGAGGGGAGCAGAGCGCGCGAGCGTGACGTAAAAAGAGAGGTGCGGGGGCGGCTAGAGGCGTACCAAGGGTGTCGCCGAGGCTGAACTTCTTGGAGGCGGCCCAGGCGCCGTAGTCGGGGCTGCCCATGATGGTCCACCCGAGCTTGTCGCCCACCTCGTACACGGCCGCCGACGCCATCCCGGCACACATCGCCGCCGCCACCAGCGCCGCCAAGGCCACGGCCCAACCTCTCCTCAGCGCGGCCATGGCTACCACCGAGGTCGACACACCAGCCGCACAAAGGGAGATGGAGAGGCTCCGGCTACTTGCTCGCTCCGCTCGTGCTCAGTCAGTGGACTGGAGAGTGGAGTGTAGGCAGCGGGTGGCGGTACAGTCCGGTTGGTTAAATAACCCGACATGCTCCGCGAGCCTTTCTGGCCCGGCCCGCAGCCCACTGCCGCCCGGAATTCCAGAAATGTCCCCGGCGGCTAGCGTTTGGTGAGGCGGTTTTAGCAGGTGCCCGATGGTAATATCTCCCGCGCGCTTTCGCAACCACCGGCCCGGCCCTCGCTCGGCCAGCGCCGCACCGGCCGGTCGCCGCTCATGGCTCGCGCGTCGCAACTACCGCTGCGGGTGCTGGCCGGCCGCTGCATGCTTTCATGCTTTGTAGTAGGAGAAAACGGTACAAGCAAGGGACGTTTGCCGGTTTGCGTGCACCTGGGGCACGGAGGAAGTGTGGGGAGGCCCTTTGCCGTGGCCGTTCGTCCGTAAACGGCGTACATGCTTCCAAAAATAATTAGATGGTGTATAAGGCATCTTTAAAACGGGCCCTCAAACCGTCCGGATTACGCGGTCCGGACGTGTTTAGCCATCCAACACTGGTGTGTATCAGTCCGCTGACCTTCAAACGCATTTTTCCCGCGAAACAAACATGAAGAGCTTTACGGGAATCTGAACACCAGTCACGTAGAACTCTGAACCCTTGACCCACCCAAAACCCCTCTCGGGCCCACGGCTCCATCCTCCCTTCTTTTTTGCATTCGTTCTTTCTCTTTCATCCACGGCCGCTCCACCACCCCGTCACACGTTTGCCGGAACTCGACAACTCCATCTCCTCCAACGCTATATCCGGGCTCCACGCCTCTTGTCCCGTGTCATCGTTCCACACCTTTCCTCTGTCTGCAGCACATGTACCGTCCACCCCTACGGTACTCACCAGGCCCGGCAAGTATTAGATGTTCGTGCTAATTTATTTTGTATCTTCTTTTTTGAAGCAATGGATTCAGGTATGTAGTACATTATGAGCACTATGTTGAGTCGTCGGACGGCTCGTCCGACGAGGAGGACTACGCGTATAAGACGGCGATGATGCAGACGGTCTTTGCAGACGCAGAGCGTGCGGAAGAGCATGTTCCCAATTTCAAGGGATAGATCAAGAGTCATTGAGTGCTCAACCGGCCAGGCTCGCGGCCATTTGACGTTGATGGACGACTATTTTGCCCCGGATGCCCTGTTCGCTGACAATTTTCGCAGGCGTTTACGGAAGCGAGAAAATGTCTTCGATCGTCTCTACCATGGCGTCTGGTCCTTCGATGGGTACCTCATCTTGAAGAAGGATGCCATGGGAATGATTGGGTTCTCTGGTTACCAGAAGTGCAAGGCCGCTTGCCCGGTTCTAATATATGGCACAGTCGCTGATTCGTGGGATGAATATCTACGGATGTCTGAGAGCACATGCGAAGATGCCATGGTAAGATTTGCTACTACCATGGTCTCGGTGTTTGGACCTTAGTACCTAAGAGACAAACTATCGCAGACACCGAGAGGATCTTTGCAATGTCTGAAGCAAGAGAGTGGTCAGATTTGCTCGGATCTCTTAACTACATGCATTGGAGATGAAAGAATTGTCCAAAAGCTCTACAAGGACAATATCTGGGCCATGTTAAGAAGCCCATCATTATTCTTGAAGCAGTTGCATAATAGGATCTTTGGATTTGGCATGCCCGTTGTCGGTGTCGAAACCGGCAGACCTCGGGGTAGGGCGTCCCAAGATGTGGATCTCGGATCGATAGTAACAGGGACGAAGGAGACAGTGTTTACCCAGGTTCGGGCCCTCTCGAAGAGGTAATACCCTATGTCCTGTTTTGCTTGTATTGATGATGATGTATCCAGTACAAGCTTGATCTACCTCGAGATCGTAAGGAGAGATCTAACCCTAGGGCTAGGTGAATGTAATTGTGATTCGGTCCCCTCTACAGACTAAACCCTTTAGCTTATATACACGCCATGTAGGGCATCTAGGGTTACATGGTCGGTATCCAGGGGTACACATAGAGGCGGTAGGAGCTTGGATTATACGCCAAGTCTTCGGTAGATGCAGTTGTGATGACGTCTAGTCGTGTAGCTTCCAGAGTTCTCTTGAATGGGAATGAGGGCCCACAGGTCCAGCCCGAGGACTATGGGCCGACTAGGTTGGCACCCCCTAGTCCAGGACACCGTCACCCGGGTCTCACAATGACATCAATGTGCTACACTGATAACCATTATTTGCTGGACTGATTGAAGGGAAACTTCCTACTTGCCACTATACTGTCAATAGGCATGAATACAACAGATGGAAATATGCCCTAGAGGCAATAATAAAATGGTTATTAATATATTTCCTAAATCAAGATAAAGGTTTATTATTCATGCTAGAATTGTATTGACCGGAAACTTAAATACAAGTGTGGATACATAAACAAATACCGTGTCCCTAGTGAGCCTCTACTAGACTAGCTCGTTGATCAAAGATGGTTAAGGTTTCCTAACCATAGACATGAGTTGTCATTTGATAACGGGATCACATCATTAGGAGAATGATGTGACGGACAAGACCCATCTGTTAGCTTAGCATATTGATCGTTCAGTTTATTGCTATTGCTTTCTTGATGACAAATACATATTCCTTCGACTATGAGATTATGCAACTCCCGGATACCAGAGGAATACCTTGTGTGCTATCAAACGTCACAATGTAACTGGGTGATCATAAAGATGCTCTACAGGTATCTCCGAAGGTGTTTGTTGAGTTGGCATAGATCGAGATTAGGATTTGTCACTCCGAGTATCGGAGAGGTATCTCTGGGCCCTCTCGGTAATACACATCATAAGCTTGCAAGCAAATGACTAAAGAGTTTAGTCATGAGGTGATGTATTGCCGAACGAGTAAAGAGACTTGCCGGTAACGAGATTGAACTAGGTATGAAGATACCGATGATCGAATCTCGGGCAAGTAACATACCAATGGACAAAGGGAATTACGTATGTTGTCATAACGGTTCGACCGATAAAGATCTTTGTAGAGTATGTAGGAGCCAATATGGGCATCCAGGTTCCGCTATTGGTTATTGACCGGAGAGGTGTCTCGGTCATGTCTACATAGTTCTCGAACCCGTAGGGTCCGCACGCTTAACATTCGTTGACGATATAGTGTTATATGAGTTATATGATTTGGTGACTGAATGTTGTTCGGAATCCCGGATGAGATCACGGACATGAGGAGAAGTCTCGAAATGGTCGAGATGTAAAGATTGATATATAGGACGATGGTATTCGGACACTGAAAGAATTTCGAAGTGCATCGGGTAGTCATCGGGTCACTGGAAGGGGTTCCGGACACCCCCAGTAAGTGTATGGGCCTAATGAGCCAAAGGGGGGGATAGATCACCCCCTGGTGCGCCCTTCCTTGGACAGTAGGCCCTAGGTGAAGGAAAGGGGAGGGGTGGCCCCTCCTTCCTTTCCCTCCTCAAGTGAGAAAGGAAGGGGGGGCACCCTCCCCTGCCTTTTCCCCTGCACCTATACAAGGCAGGGGAGGGCGCGGCTTGGGAGAGACTGAAGGAAATATGCCCTAGAGGCAATAATAAAGTTATTATTTATTTCCTTATATCATGATAAATGTTTATTATTCACGCTAGAATTGTATTAACCGGAAACTTAGTACATGTGTGAATACATAGGCAAAAACAGAGTGTCCCTAGTATGCCTCTACTTGACTAGCTTGTTTGTCAAAGATGGTTATGTTTCCTGACCATAGACATGTGTTGTCATTTGATGAACAGGAGCACATCATTAGAGAATGCTGTGATGGACAAGACCCATCCGTTATCTTGGCATAATGATCGTTTAGTTTTATTGCTATTGCTTTCTTCATGACTTATACATGTTCCTCTGACTATGAGATTATGCAACTCCCGAATACCAGAGGAACACCTTGTGTACTATCAAACATCACAACATAACTGAGTGATTATAAAGATGCTCTACAGGTGTCTCCAAAGGTGTTTGTTGGGTTGGCATAGATCGAGATTAGGATTTGTCACTCCGTGTATCGGAGAGGTATCTCTGGGCCCTCTCGGTAATGCACATCATTATGAGCCTTGCAAGCAATGTGACTAATGAGTTAGTTGCGGGATGATGCATTACGGAATGAGTAAAGAGACTTGCCGGTAACAAGACTGAACTAGGTATGATGGTACCGATGATCGAATCTCGGGCAAGTAACATACCGATGACAAAGGGAACAACGTATGTTGTTATGCGGTTTGACTGATAAAGATCTTAGTAGAATATGTAGGAGCCAATATGAGCATCCAGGTTCTGCTATTCGTTTTTGATCGGAGATGTGTCTCGGTCATGTCTACATAGTTCTCGAACTCGTAGGGTCCGCACGCTTAACATTCGATGACGATTTGTATTATGAGTTATGTGATTTGATGACCGAAGTTTGTTCAGAGTCCCGGATGAGATCACGGACATGACGAGGAGTCTCGAAATGGTCGAGAGGTAAAGATCGATATATTGGAAGGCTATATTCGGACATCGGAAAGGTTCCGAGTGATTCGGGTATTTTTCGGAGTACCAGAGAGTTATGGGAATTCGCCGGGGGAAGTAGTGGGACTTAATGGGCCATACGGGAAAGGAGAGAAGGGCCTCAAGGGGTGGCCGCCCCCCCCATGGGCTGCTCCTAATTGGACTAGGAGGGGGCGACGCCCCCCTCCTTCCTTCTCCCCTCTTCTTCCTTCCCTTCCTTCTCCTAGTTGGAATAGGAAAGGGGGGCCGAATCCTACTTGGACCGGGAGTCCAAGTAGGACTCCCCCCTTGGCGCGCCCCCTCAAGGGCCGGCCTCCTCTTCCTCCCTCTTTTATATACGTGGGCAGGGGGCACTGTCGGTGTCAAAACCGGCGGATCTCGGGTAGGGGGTCCCGAACTGTGCGTCTAAGGTCGATGGTAACAGGAGACAGGGGACACGATGTTTACCTAGGTTCGGGCCCTCTCTATGGAGGTAATACCCTACTTCCTGCTTGATTGATCTTGATGAATATGAGTATTATAAGAGTTGATCTACCACGAGATCGTAATGGCTAAAACCCTAGAAGTCTAGCCTGTATAATTATGATTGCCTCTACGAACTAAACCCCCCGGTTTATATAGACACCGGAGGGGACTAGGGTTGTACAAAGTCAGTTACAGAGAAAGGAATCTTCATATCCGAATGCCAAGCTTGCCATCCACGCCAAGGAGAGTCCCATCCGGACACGGGAAAGAGTCTTCTGTCTTGTATCTTCACGGCCCATCAGTCCGGCCCATGTCCAACAGGTCGGATGCCCGATGACCCCTTAATCCAGGACTCCCTCAGTAGCCCCTAAACCAGGCTTCAATGACGAGGTGTCTGGCGCGCAGATTGTCTTCGGCATTGCAAGGTGGGTTCCTCCTCCGATTACTCCGAAGCATCCTTCGAGCATAGAAAACGTGTCCGGCTCTGCAAAACAAGTACCACACACAACCGCAAAGAGTATAATATTTCACGAGTCCAATCTGCTGACAATTTTTGTAGCGTGACATCACGTCCCCGCCCAGTCATTATTTCGAACCATTTTTTAGCCTCCCGCTCCATATTTCGAGATGCGGTTTTACCGGCACGTCTTGTCAAAGTAGAGATCGTGTCCCCTTATTGCGGGATTCTCATCAATACGGGCATGGTAATCCAACCGTGCCGTCTATACGACCCTTGGGGAATAGGCGAGTTTTAAGGCGAGTGGGGAGGCGCTTGAGATTCGCTGCCTTTATAAGGAGATAAGGATTCACCCCTTTCACCCACGCCTTCTCTCTCTCTGTTCACCCATTCTCGAGCTCCAGCGCCCGAGTTCTCATCCTTTCCGCCTCAAGAAAGCACACCAGTCATGTCCGGATCTGGAGCGCAGGGCAAGTGGATGGTTTCCTCCGTCAAGGAGAAGGACATCACCAAGCTTCGGGAGGCCGGGTATTTGGCCAAGGAGGTCGCCCACCGGCTTCCGGCCAGGGGACAGATCGTTCCCCATCCCGGAGCCCCATGAGAGGGTGGTGTTCATCCCCACTTCGTCCGCGGGTTGGGATTTCCTCTCCACCCATTCGTCCGCGGACTCATGTTCTACTACGGGCTGGATTTCCACAATCTGGCCCCCAACTCCTTCCTGAACATCTCGGCATTTATTGTCGTGTGCGAGGCCTTCCTCCGCATCTCACCCCACTTCGGACTGTGGTTAAAGATCTTCAACGTGAAACCGAAGGTGGTGGATGGACAACACGCAGAGTGCGGAGACGCCATGGTGAGCAAGATGCCCAACGTCATATGGCCCAAGGGCACCTTTGTGGAAACCGTCAAAGCGTGGCAACAACAATGGTTCTATGTCACAGAGCCGCGCGACGCCACCTGGGCCGTGGCTCCCGAAATCAGGTCCGGGGACCCAATGCGGCTCACCTCCTGGCTAGAGAAGGGCCTGGACTGGGCCTCGTCGGACGAGCTGACAGCGCTGCAGATGTGCATCAAGAGCATTGTCGATAAGAACATCAAGCTTGTCAATGTGATCCAGGTGATGCTATTTCGCTGGATCCTTCCATGCCAAAGCCGGACCTGCAATTTGTGGGAGTTCGATCCGGCCAAGCACCAGACCTTGCAACATTTCTTCAGTGTTATGCACGAAGGCATTTGGAAGGTGCTCTTCAAAGCCAATGAGACGTGGCCGAAGGAGACCAAAGACCGTGGGTACAACCTGACCCATCCCGCCAGTTCGGTAAGTTTTTCGTGTTTTCAAGGTGTATCCTTTACTTATATACTCAAGGAGAATGTCTGAGCTTCCCCATCTTACTTTTTCAGGGCTGGACAAAGAAGGTGGAGCAGATCAAGTGTCCAGCTCCCCTGCCCGAAGACCCAGAAATCCTGCTTCTGACAAAGATACTGGTTCCGGCGCCCTACCAGGCGCCGGAGAAGAAGGCCAAGGGGACCAGAGGTGGCCTCCGCCATAAGGGCACTTCGGACGTGACGTCCAAAGGCGCCGAGACCCACTCCCCACCCGCCACCAACGACGAGGAGGAGGAGGAGGAAGAAAGCAACTCCCCCTTGAGGGGAGGAGGAAGAAAAGGGCGGCCTCCACACATCCATAGGCTGAAGCGTCCAAGAAGGGGAGAGCCTCCCTCGCGGAAGACACCGCGCTGGATACCGATAGCAGCTCAGAGTGGTGCCCCAGGGATAAGCCCCTGGCCGAATCATAAGTACTCAAAGGCACTGACGCACTCATATATCCACCTTCTTCACTTTGTAGTGCTGACATGCTGAATCATGTACTACAGTCCGGCCCACAACAACTCCCAGCGATCCTCATCGGGGGGTTCGGTGGATTCAAAGGCGATGGACAGCGAGTCACCGCCAGCGCTTCCTCTCCAAGGCCAAGGGCGACGCCGAGGTGCTATCCCGAAGGACCTTCCCAAGCCAGGGAGAGGTTCAGGGGGCCTTCAGGGTGGCGCCAGAGGGTGACCCCTCGGCCGTCGAACACACAGGGGAGCAAGTCCCCCTGGAGACTGGCGATGGGGGCCATATTTAGTTCGGCCCCCAGCCGGATATCATTCCAGAGACCCACACGGCTCCGAAATCAGGCAAGCAGCCTCCTTCGAAAGGAGGAAGTGCGCCTATTCCACCGGTGACCTCTGTCTACACAGAGGCACCGGATAATCTGCTGGAAGCACTGCAAGGCGCTTCCATTGTTGAGGAACACCGTATCCTTATGGGTACGGTGTTGAGAGGGTTCAGTCCGTTAAGAGCGGACTAACTGAAGTCTGCACCAGCCTTCTAACAGGCTTTGAGGTAAGTGACACAATTGTATAAAAAGAATGTCATAGTAAGGACAGTAGCCCCTGATACTCTGTCCGGTGTTCGGAAAGAAAAGCCGGACTGAGGATCAAATGATTTCCGCAGGAGACTAACCATACATGTCTTATGTGAAATAAGAAGGCGTCGTTTCTGGCTGCGACCTCTCATGCTGCCGAAGTCTAGGGACTAAAGCAGAGGCTGGAGCGGGCCGAGGAGGAGCTCGGCCAAGCAAGAAAGCAGCTGGAGGATAAGCAAGGTATGTAATGACCTTGTGTGGATTCAGAAAGGATGAATGATTTGTGTTGACCATAGTGTCGTGGTATTAGTAGGAGCGGCGACCGAGGTGGAAACCCTCAAGAAGGTGCTCGCCAAGGCCCAAAAGAAAGCGGCAAAGGAGCAAGCCGCCCGTGAAAAACACGAGGCCAGAGTTGGTGAGGTCCAGCAGGAGCTCCAGGACGCCGTGAAGAAATGCGAGTCCTTGGAGCGCAATATTGCGGATCAAGGGACCGAACTCGCCAAGGCTCGCCAAAGCGCGCAAGATGCCCGCATTGAAGCCCAGGGCGCCCTCCAGGAAATCGAAGAGGCCAGAAAAATCGCGGCGGGTAAGGCCTTCATTATGCAGATCAAATATGTGAAGAGGAGGTATCTCTTATGTAACACCCCGGATGTAACTTGCCATATTTGTAACTCCGACTCTTGCCATTTTCGGCTATGTGTGATGATATTCCCTCCGTGGTCGGTTTTGTCTTTCGTTTTGCATTTTGTCATGTCATGCATTTTCATATCATGTCATCATGCGCATTGCATCTGCATACGTGTTCGTCTCATGCATCCGAGCATTTTCCCCGTTGTCCGTTTTGCAATTCGGCGCTCCTATCTCCTCCGGTGCACCCCTCTTGTTTTCTTTCGTGTGCGGGTGTCAAACTTTCTCGGAATGGACCGAGGCTTGTCAAGTGGCCTTATTACACCACCCGGAGACCACCGGTCAAGTTTCGTTCCATTTGGAGGTCGTTTGGTACTCCAACGGTTAACCGGGCATCCGCAATGTCCATTTGAGTGTCCAGCAAAACCCGCCTCCAAAACCAGCCCAAAACCCACCAAACTCTCTTCCATGCTCTAGGTCGTTCGATCACGATCGTGTGGGCGAAAACCGCACCTCATTTGGACTCTCCTAGCTCCCTCTACCTATAAATATGTGACCCTCCCAAAAAACGATATCAGTCCAACCCTAGCTCCGTCCACCTCGCGCCGCCGGACACGTCCGCCGCACCGCCCGGCGAATCAGCACGCGCCACGTCATCAGCCCGTCGCCGCCGCCGC
>NC_057799.1:161024959-161034487 GCF_018294505.1 Triticum aestivum | reverse complement strand
CTAAGTCCTCAAGTTTTCACAGCATATGCCTCTGTTCCTGATGCCATAACTCCTTGCATGTAGCTCCGATTCACGCGTGTAACATGTAAAATTGTTCGTCTCGTGATGCTCTTCGTTTTGTTCAATTGCATCATGTTCATTAGAGGTCATCTTGATGCCCAAATCTCTGTTCGAAGAGGGCTAGTTGCTGTTATTCTCTGGTTCTTATCAGAACTTGGAGATTTGTCATTTTTGTATCATTTATTCTGTGCATCTTATGGGCATGAGCTCTACATGTGTTTTGAAGTATGCCATGCCATCTTTCCAGTGGTGTATGCCATGTATTTTTGTGATCTCTGTGGTGACTAGCACAAGCATGCAAAGTAGGCTCCGTAATGTTTCTGATTTCAGGGACTTAGTGATTTTTCTAAGTCTTTGTCTGCTGTTATTTTGTTGCCATGTAAACTTGATGCTACAGAGAGATCCATGCATATTTTGGAGATGTTCAGTAAGGATGTTTTGTAGCTATAGTTGTAATTCCTGCCCTTGTTTGCAATTATAGAGTGCCATAGCATGACTCAATCTTGCTCTACTTTTGCGATAAAATATTTCTGGGAGATTCTTAACATGTTATGCAATTTTGCCAAGCTTATTGGGGTAGTTGATCCATTCATGCTATGCTTTTGTTCTTGCCATGGATAGCTTCATAAACATGCCATCTTGCTGTAGGTATGCTTGGTTTTTCATGCATTGCTCTGTAGTGAGTGCATCAAACTCACAAAGAGGCCTACATATTATTATTTCTGCCATGTTCTGTTTTCTGCCAAGTCTGAAACCTGATAACGAAACTTGCTATGTTTACATGCTTGCCATCATATCTTCTGGTCCTTTTTGGCTTATGGTCAGTAAGGGACTTTTGTCATGTGCATTTAGTAGAACACTGCCATGCCTTGTTTTACTATGTTAAGTTCCTGTAGCATGTTGATTTCGTGCTCTGAACATTGCTACCTGATGCTGATTTCTGCCATGTCCAGTTTTTCACTAAGTCTGTGAACCTGTTATCTTTTGCACTTTGCCATGCTTGTTTGAGCTTGATATGTTGTGAACTAGCCGTAGCTCAGTGTTCATCTTTTGTCAAGCATCTCCTGTAGATTACTGTCATATTCTTTGTTGCTATGTTGGAGTGCTGTAGCATTGTTGCTTGTTGCATTTTAAGTGCTATCATGCTGTTAATCGCAGATTCGTGTCATTCTTGTTTTGCTTGCCATTTGCAAACCGTGCATCCGTTTCCGGCGATCTTTATATCGATTTCAACCGAAATCATCTCATCTTTCCAGTGGCATGCTTGGTTTGTCAATTTACTGCCATGTTCATTATTTTTCTTCCGGAGCACGCATATGCTTCGCATATCATATCTTGCATATCATACATGTTTTGCATCATGTTGCTTGTGCATTTCTCGTTGTTGATTGTGGTTCCGTTTGTTTGTGTTCTTGGCTTGGGTAGAGCCGGGAGACGAGTTCGTGAACGAGGAACCTGTCGAGTACGCTTACGAGGATCAAGCTTTCGTCAACTCTGAGAACCTTGCAGGCAAGATGACCACCCCTCGAAATCACTTCTATCTTTGCTATGCTAGTTGTTCGCTCTATTGCCATGCTCCGCTACCTATCACTTGCTATATCATGTCTCCCATTTTGCCATGTCAGCCCCTAACCATCGTTTCCTAGCAAACCGTTGTTTGGCTAAGTTACCGCTTTTGCTCAGCCCATCTTATAGCGTTGCTAGTTGCAGGTGAAGTTGAAGTTTGTTCCGTGTCGGAACATGGATATGTTGGGATATCACAATATCTCTTATTTATTTAATGCATCTATATATTTTGGTAAATGGTGGAAGGCTCGGCCTTATGCCTGGTGTTTTGTTCCACTCTTGCCGCCCTAGTTACTGTTATACCGAGATTATGTTCCTTGAGTTTGCGTTCCTTACGCGGTCGGGTGATTTATGGGACCCCCTTGACAGTTCGCCTTGAATAAAACTCCTCCAGCAAGGCCCAACTTTGGTTTTACCATTTGCCGCCTAAGCCTTTTTCCCCCGGGTTTTCGCGAGCCCGAGGGTCATCTTTATTTAAACCCCCGGGCCAGTGTTCCTCTGAGTGCTGGTCCAAACGAGAGCCACTTGCAGCGCCACCTTGGGGAAACTCGAGGATTGGTTTTAGCTGTACGTAGTGTTCATCCGGTGTGCCCTGAGAACGAGATATGTGCAGCTCATATCGGGATTTGTCGGCACATTCGGGCGGCTTTGCTGGTCTTGTTTTACCATTGTCGAAATGTCTTGTAAACCGGGATTCCGAGACTGATCGGGTCTTTCCGGGAGAAGGTTTATCCTTCGTTGACCGTGAGAGCTTATGATGGGCTAAGTTGGGACACCCCTGCAGGGTATTATCTTTCGAAAGCCGTGCCCGCGGTTATGAGGCAGATGGGAATTTGTTAATGTCCGGTTGTAGAAAACTTGTCACTTGACCCAATTAAAATACATCAACTGCGTGTGTAGCCGTGATGGTCTCTTCTCGACGGAGTCCGGGAAGTGAACACGGTCTGAGTTATGTATGACGTAAGTAGGTGTTCAGGATCACTTCTTGGTCATTGCTAGATGAAGACCGTTCCGTTGCTTCTCTTCTCGCTCTGTTTTGCGCAAGTTAGCCACCGTATATGCTTATTGCCGCTGCAACTCCACCTCATTACACCATCCTTTCCTATAAGCTTTAATAGTCTTGATCTCACGGGTGTGAGATTGCTGAGTCCTCGTGACTCACAGATTCTACCAAAACAGTTGCAGGTGCCGACGATGCCAGTGCAGATGATGGCGTCGATCTCAAGTGGGAGTTCGATGAGGAACGTGGTCGTTACTATGTGTCTTTTCCTGATGATCAGTAGTGGAGCCCAGTTGGGACGATCGGGGATCTAGCATTTGGGGTTGTCTTATTTTCATCTGGATCTTGACCGTAGTCGGTCTATATGTTTGTATTCTGGATGATGTATGAATTATATTCATGTATTGTGTGAAGTGGCGATTGTAAGCCAACTCTTTATCCCATTCTTGTTCATTACATGGGATTGTGTGAAGATGACCCTTCTTGCGACAAAACCACTATGCGGTTATGCCTCTAAGTCGTGCCTCGACACGTGGGAGATATAGCCGCATCGTGGGCGTTACAAGTTGGTAATCAGAGCCATCCCCGACTTAGGAGCCCCCTGCTTGATCGAATCGCTGGCGTTGTTGAGTCTAGAACAAAAATGTTTTGAGTCTTAGGATTATATATATCGGAGAGTAGGATTCTTTTTACTCCTCAGTCCCTTCGTCGCTCTGGTGAGGTCTCCTGACGTAGAAGTTTTGATTATTCTCTCCTCAAATTTCACTAATTTTTTTTTAGGATCACGCGGGTATCTTGGAATCGTTCCGATGGTTTTGTGACGAGAACATTGTTCTTGGTGCCTCCTGTCATTTAGGGGTTGTGGCAGTGTCCCGAGGAGTTGAGCTCCGAGGTGTTGTCGTCACAATTTTATCGTTGCAGTTCTGGAATACCTGAGTTTCGCCGACATCGAAATCTCTTTTATGCAATTGTTGGTGAGATCACCTCGACGTCACCCAGTACTGGGGCGGGAGTTCGGGAATATTGCCATAACTTGTATAACGGATTTTTTCAAAGGTTGAGGTAAACGATTTCCGAAGATTTCTTGGATATGTGTTGACGGATGGATACAGCTGGATCTAGGGATTGCTAGTTTGGGTGATATATTTTGTGTCCCATGTATCCCCAACACCAGATTGCATAACCAGAAAGTTTCGGGAGTTTATAAGTGGGAATTCAAGTAGCCTTAGGATATCTTTCCGACAGACGCATGATATGAGATTGGGGTTCGACGTCTAGTGGTTCGCCTGTACACGGTTGATTTTACAGTGGTCTCGTAGTGTCTTAAAGAGTCCATGGCTATGCCGACTCGGGGACGCTTCGTATGTCATGTGCACAACCTTGTACATGATGGTGCTGTACGATTGAGCCCGTGTGGGCCCCACCACGAAAACTTCGGATGAAATATCTATCATATGTTTGTTCCGGCTTATTCTGCAAGCCAATACTTTGTTTTGTTTTGAATTGTGGTATTCGAGTTGCTTCGAATTCATACGTTGATTCCATATCTTTTTCAAGTGGCTTCTCAACTTATGGAAGTGTGATGATTTACTACGGAATTCATTCGTTCATCTTCGTTCGAATGTTTATTGTGAAGACTATATGTTGCAATTTCTATCCGTTGATTCTACTTATCTATTTGTCTATCAAGATGCTAACGGATGTCACCCTCTTCAGGATGGCTCCGCCAATGCGTCAGAATCCGGATCGCGATGAAGGGAGTCAAGCGAACCCTCCGCCACCACCTCCACCTCCGGAGGCATGGCAAGCTATCATGGCAGCCACCAACGCCAATGCTCAGATGATTCTGCAACTCTTGCAAGAACATACTCAAGGGCAAGGCAATCAAGGCAATCAAGGTCAAGGCAACAATCAGTTTCACTTTGCTACACTCAACCAGTTTCTCGCAAATCAGCCCAAGTCTTTCAGCTACTGTGCCGCACGGATGCCGATGATTGGCTCGTGGACATCAACAAGCATTTTGAATGTAGCAATGTCAGGCCTGAGGACTATGTCAAGTTCGCTTCTTTTCAGCTCAAGGACCAAGCTGCTGATTGGTATCAACAATACAAAGATTCCAGAGGAGGTCGTGTGATCACTTGGACTGACTTCTGTCGGGACTTCAAAGTGCACCACATTCCACAAAGTGTTGTTGAGAGCAAGCGTGAGGAGTTCCGCAATCTCAAGCAAGGCAACATGTCTGTGTATCAATACAACATCCAGTTTCAGAAACTTGCTCGCTTCGCTAAACAAGACGTTCCTGATGAAAGAGCATGATCTATCACTTTCAGAGGTGGCCTTAAAGAGGATCTGCAGTTAGCT
Organism: Triticum aestivum; assembly: GCF_018294505.1. Lineage (NCBI taxonomy): Eukaryota > Viridiplantae > Streptophyta > Magnoliopsida > Poales > Poaceae > Triticum > Triticum aestivum. Next base: position 161,029,500 of record NC_057799.1, on the reverse strand, counting down.
CTCGTTCTTGTTGAGCCTACTCAGTTTGATCAATTCTATAATATGGCACTGAAGCAAGAGGCTGCTCAGCTCAAGTGTGAGGCTTCTAAGAAGAGAGTCAGGGACGCAGTTCAGTCTTCTTCTTCCTCACTTGTGACAGCTAAGCAACAGAAGTTCTGGTTGCCTCCTCCTCCTCCGTTTCGTCAGCCTTACCAGCAGAAGAACAAAGGTGGCCATGGTTCTTCCAACTCTGGCTATCAGAACAAGTCTCAGAATCAAGCTCCAAAGTCCAATGCTCCTTATCACCGTCCACTCTCAGAGGTGACTTGCAACAAATGTCAGCAGAAGGGTCACTATGCTAACAAGTGCTTCAACCAAAGGCGTCTTCCTCCTCCTCCTCCTGTCAGATCTTCCAGCAATGCAGTGGTCAAGCATAATCCAAAGTCTGCAAAGGTGAACATGATGAATGCAGCTCAAGCGGAGGAATCTACTGATGTGATAATGGGTAATCTTCCTGTTAATGATATTCCTGCAAAAGTTCTTTTTGATACTGGTGCTTCGCTTTGTTTCATGTCAAGACCGTTTTTTGCCAAGCATGAGTTTTCCTGGTCTTATCTGGATAAACCATTGGGTGTTATTTCTTCGGGGAAGTCAATGAGAGCCAACTCGATAGTTCCGAATGTTTCCATCAAGTTGGGAAACTATAAATTTCAGTCTTCTCAAGTTGTTCTTGGTGACTCGGATATTGATCTTATTCTCGGGATGGACTGGCTTTCTAAGCACAAGGCTCAACTTGATTGTGCTGCCAGGGAAATTCAATTGACACACTCGTCTGAGGATGTGATTATTTATGCCGCTCGTGATGAAACCATTCGGTTTTTCTCTCTCAATGAGAAGGGCGAATTGAATGCCATCTCTCAAATTCCAGTCGTTTGTGAGTATCAAGATGTCTTTCCAGAAGAGCTTCCGGGTATGCCTCCTCATCGGCCAGTTGAGTTCGTTATCGAACTAGAGCCTGGCACTGAACCCGTTTGCAAGCGTCCATACAAGCTTTGACCCAACGAGCTGAAGGAATTGAAGAAACAGCTCGATGAACAAGAGCGTCTGGGTTTGATCAGACCGAGTTCTTCTCCATGGGGTTGTGGTGTTCTTTTTGTCAAGAAGAAGGATGGCACGGACCGACTTTGTGTTGACTACCGTCCATTGAACAAGAAGACAATCAAGAACAAGTATCCACTTCCCAACATCAATGAGCTATTTGAGCAACTCAAAGGTGCTAAAGTATTCTCGAAGCTTGATCTTCGTATGGGTTATCATCAGATTCGCATTCGTGAAGAAGATATTCCCAAGACAGCATTCAGAACAAGCTTTGGTTCTTATGAATATACTGTCGTGTCTTTCGGCCTTGTCAATGCTCCTCCAGTATTCTCTCGGATGATGAATTTCATCTTCAACCCCTATACCAATGAATTCGTCCTGGTATATCTCGATGATATCTTGGTCTTCTCCAAGAATAAGAAGGATCATGCCAAACATTTGCGATTGGTGCTCGACAAGCTCAGAGAGTATCAATTCTATGCGAAGTTCTCTAAATGCGAGTTTTGGCTCGATGAAGTTCTTTTCCTTGGTCACATCATCTCTGCCAAGGGCATCGCTGTTAACCCCGAGAAGGTGTCCGCAATTGTGAATTGGGAACCTCCTCAGAATGTCAAGCAGCTCCGCAGTTTTCTTGGTCTTGCAAGCTATTGCCGAAGATTCGTTGAGAATTTCTCCAAGATTGCAAAGCCTCTTTCCAACCTCCTTCAGAAGCATGTGAAATATGTCTGGTCTCCTGAGTGTGACGTTGCTTTCAACACTCTCAAAGAGAAACTAGTCACAGCTCCTGTCTTGACTCCTCCTGATGAATGCAAGCCATATGAAGTTTTCTGTGATGCTTCTCTCCAAGGTCTCGGTGCTGTGTTAATGCAAGAGAAGAAAGTTGTGGCCTATACCTCTCGTCAGTTGAAGCCCAACGAGAAGAACTACCCCACTCACGATCTTGAGTTGGCGGCAGTTGTCCATGCATTAATAACGTGGAGACATCTCTGGTTGGGAAGACAAGTGGACATTTTCACTGATCACAAGAGTCTCAAGTACATCTTCACTCAGCCCAACCTCAACCTCAGGCAGACTCGATGGGTCGAAATGATTCAAGAGTACAATCCGAGTATTGAATATACTCCAGGCAAAGCAAATGTCATTGCAGATGCTTTAAGCAGGAAGGCTTATTGCAACAGCTTAATTCTCAAGCCTTTCCAACCGGATCTTTGTGAAGCTTTCCGCAAGCTGAATCTCCAAGTTGTTCCTCAAGGCTTTCTTGCCAACCTCATAGTCTCTCCTACTTTGGAAGATCAAATTCGTGAGGTACAACTCCTTGATGCCATGGTGAAGAAGGTGAAACGTGGTATCGACAAGGGTCTTTCCAAATACAAGTGCTATCGCATTGATGACAGAGACACTTTGTTCTTCGAGGACCGGATTGTGGTTCCTAAAGGTGATCTAAGGAAAGTCATAATGAACGAGGAGCACAATTCTCTTCTTTCCATTCATCCTGGAAGTACGAAGATGTATCATGACCTCCAGCAGTCGTATTGGTGGACTCGAATGAAGCGAGAGATCGCTCAATTCGTGAATGAATGTGATGTCTGTCGAAGGGTGAAAGCAGAACACCAACGACCAGCTGGTCTCCTCCAACCTCTTGCTATCCCAGAATGGAAGTTTGGTCATATCGAAATGGACTTCGTGACTGGTTTTCCAAAGTCCAAGCGCGGAAATGATGCTATCTTCGTTGTCATTGACAAGCTCTCTAAAGTGGCTCATTTCCTCCCAATCAAAGAATCCATCACAGCAGCTCAGCTGGCAGTGCTTTACACCTATAGAATTGTCTCTTTGCACGACATTCCACAATTGATTTCTTCAGATCGTGGAAGCATCTTCACCTCTAAGTTCTGGGACTCCTTCCAGAAGGCCATGGGCACAAACATTCGCTTCAGCACAACTTTCCATCCTCAAACTAGTGGCCAAGTCGAGCGAGTCAATCAAATTCTTGAAGATATGCTCAGGGCTTGTGTCATTTCCTTTGGCATGAAATGGGAAGATTGTCTTCCATATGCTGAATTCTCCTACAACAACAGCTTCCAAGCGAGTTCGGGCAAGGCCCCATTCGAGATTCTCTATGGCAGAAAGTGCCGTACTCCTCTCAATTGGTCAGAGACTGGTGAACGCCAACTTCTTGGCAATGACTTAATCACTGAAGCTGAAGAAATGTATAAAGTCATCCGTGATAATCTCAAAGCCGCGCAATCGCGCCAGAAGAGTTACTATGATAGTAAGCACCGTGATTTGGCTTTCGAGATCGGAGACCATGTCTACCTCCGCGTCTCTCCAATGAAAGGCACTCGTCGCTTCGGTATCAAAGGGAAGCTTGCCCCTAGATACGTGGGTCCTTTCAAGATCATTGGCAAAAGAGGCGACCTCGCCTATCAACTTGAGCTTCGTTCCAACTTCGCGAACGTGCACGATGTGTTCCACGTGTCACAGCTCCGCAAGTGCTTCAAGACGCCTGAGCGCACTATCAACTTCGAAGAGATTGACCTCCAAGAAGATTTGTCTTATCATGAGCACCCCGTTGCTATTCTTGAAGAAACTGAGCGCAAGACTCGCAACAAGTCAATCAAATTCCTGAAAGTGAAGTGGTCGCACCATTCTGATCGGGAAGCCACCTGGGAACGCGAGGATCATCTCCGTTCCGAATATCCGGAGTTCTTTCAGTCCTAGATCTTGGGACGAGATCCTCTCGTAGTGGTGGAGTGTTGTAACACCCCGGATGTAACTTGCCATATTTGTAACTCCGACTCTTGCCATTTTCGGCTATGTGTGATGATATTCCCTTCGTGGTCGGTTTTGTCTTTCGTTTTGCATTTTGTCATGTCATGCATTTTCATATCATGTCATCATGCGCATTGCATCTGCATACGTGTTCGTCTCATGCATCCGAGCATTTTCCCCTTTGTCCGTTTTGCAATCCGGCGCTCCTATCTCCTCCGGTGCACCCCTCTTGTTTTCTTTTGTGTGCGGGTGTCAAACTTTCTCGGAATGGACCGAGGCTTGTCAAGTGGCCTTATTACACCACCCGGAGACCACCGGTCAAGTTTCGTTCCATTTGGAGGTCGTTTGGTACTCCAACGGTTAACCGGGCATCCGCAATGTCCATTTGAGTGTCCAGCAAAACCCCCCTCCAAAACCAGCCCAAAACCCACCAAACTCTCTTCCATGCTCTAGGTCGTTCGATCACGATCGTGTGGGCGAAAACCACACCTCATTTGGACTCTCCTAGCTCCCTCTACCTATAAATATGTGACCCTCCCGAAAAACGATCTCAGTCCAACCCTAGCTCCGTCCACCTCGCGCCGCTGGACAAAGTCCGCCGCACCGCCCGGCGAATGAGCACGCGCCACGTCATCAGCCCGTCGTCGCCGCCGCCGCCCCGGCCCGCGAGGCCCGGGCGAGGCCCCCGCGACCCG